>NC_063049.1:36727946-36775446 GCF_018812025.1 Megalobrama amblycephala
ATGCATTTCTTTTCCACCAGAAGAATTTAGTATTTCATACTACATATCTGTGCAATGATCAGGGATAACCATGAATCCATTTGAGTCTGACCAGCAGTAATGACTGAGTCACAGAAATTAGTGTTTGGAAAGGTGGAGGGACCTTTTAATGATTCTGTTTATATCCTCGTCAGAGAAAAGTAATGTTTTTGTGACGAGTGAAAATGGGTCAGACAAGAAAATCATTTAAGTGTAGTCTGGGAATCTTTGTGGTTACTGACAAATTACTGTTCATTTATTCATTTCAATAGAGTAGCCATTAGGCTAAAGAAGTAATGGCAAGGTGTAAGCCATTAGGGTATGTTAAATCAGGACTTTTGTTAAATCAGCTAGCACAGCATCTTGACCACAAGGACTGGGTAAAAGATTAATAGCTCCATCTGTTGGAAGCTAAATGTAGTGTTGTACATGTTGGGATTTTTATATCACAAGCTCCGACCTGTTCCATATTAAATGTGGAAATTTTTCTTAGTAATCATCAAAGCCTTTTAATAAAATTCTCAAGTATAGGGTTCAGTTATAACGTTAATGTCTGAACAATGAAAGGAAGTACTGATGTGGTTTGCTTTCTTCCTTAAAGGATTAGTTCAGTTTCAAAATAAATTTTCCCCAAGGTTTACTCACCCGCAGGCCATCCTAGGTGTATGTGACTCTCTTCTTTCTGATGAACATAATCGGGAAATATTAATAAATATCCTGACGCATCCAAGCTTTATAATGGCAGTAAGCGTTACCAAACAAGTATGAGCTGAAGAAAGTGTCTCCATCCACATCCATCCATCATAAAAGTCCATATTTAAGTTATGAAGTAAAATTTCTAGCTTCCGTATTCAAATGGAACTGGTCAGTTATACTTTTTCCGTAAGTTAAATAGGTAAGGTGTAGGACAAAGCATAAGCTTTTTAAACTGCGAGAGTTTTACACTTTCTTTGAAAGTTTAATACAGAAGGCGGTCTGGCGGAAGCTAGATATTTTCTTAATAACTTGTTAAATATGGATATTTATTTTTACACAAACGCATCGCTTCACTTCAGAAGGCCTTTATTAATCCCCGGAGCCGTGTGTAGTACACGTTTATGATGGATAGATGTGGATGGAGACACTTTGTCTCATACTCATTTGGTAACGTATACTGCCATTATAAAGCTCGGATGCATCAGGATATTTGTTAATATTTCTCTGATTGTGTTCATCAGAAAGATGAAAGTCATATACACCTAGGATGGCTTGAGGGTGAGTAAAGCTGAAAGTGAACTAATCCTTTAAGTAGTCTCCTTCACGTGCAGCTTTTTCATTGACTTTTTATTTTATTTTTATTTTATTTTTCAAATCTGCATTCATAAACATTTTTTTTATTTATTTATTGTTATTTTCAAATCTGTGTTCATAAAACAAAAAAATCCACACCATATGATAAAAATTCCACACCATATGATTTTCATGTTTCTCTCATAGTTTCTGGGGAATACAGAAGTTGATCAACCCAAAGGTACAGAAGTCGTAAAAGATGCTGTCAGAAAGCTCAAGGTAAATTACCGTAGCTTCACATTGGCTGCACACAATAGGCATAATTGTTTTCATCTGGAAACAGGAAGTGGTATTTCTCTTGAGGGGATGTAATCTCAGCACCCTCCAGCTGTTTCAGACCTTCAGTGGTGAATCACAGCTTACCTGTTTAATGAGGCAGAGAGAACTTTATTTTATAAACCCTTCTCTCTTAATGTTACATTATCGCTTATAAGGGATTTTGATCAAATAAGAAAAGCTATTTAAGGTCACGTGTATTATTATTATTATTATTATTATTATTATTATTATTATTATATCTATTATACTGTACATATCTGATCTCTTTGAATCTGATTGTGGTCATTCTCTCTTTAAAGTTTCAGAGGCATATCAAGAAGTCAGAGGGACAGAAGATCCCAAAAGTGGAATTACAGATCTCCATCTACGGAGTGAAAATATTAGATCCTAAATCAAAGGTATGTGCATAGCCTAACAAACAGATTTATGAAACAAATTGCCTCACATGAACCATGCTGTTTAAGATGAGCCAACTGAGAGACTCTAATGGCCTTATAAAAAGCATTTGGACACTTTCTGGTGGTTAAATTTTAGTAGATCATGATCATAGTTAATATGATATACTACACCTGTGGTAATTCTCCTATGACACCCATGAGAACCTGAGGGGAACTGACTTTATAATCACCATAAGATAAATTGGTTAATAATTTGTTGTTTAATTTACATTAAGATTGTATAAGTGTGTCCTAATACTTCTTGGTGCCACTGTATGCCCATATCTATCTAAAGGCCCTATATTTTGTCTATACTGTCTCTAATCTTGTTTTTTTTTCTTCACAGGAAGTACAGTACAACTGTCAGTTGCACCGGATATCCTTCTGTGCAGATGATAAGACAGACAAAAGGATATTCACATTCATTTGTAAAGATTCAGAGTCCAACAAACATCTCTGCTATGTGTTTGACAGTGAAAAATGTGTAAGACAACAGATAATGTCATAATAATAATAATAAAAAAGTCCTAATTATTTTTAAAGCTGCAGTCCGTTACTTTTTTTTGGTTAAAAATGATCCAATATCAATTATTGAGCAAGTACATAACCAGCCAGAGTTCAAAACTATCTCCTTACCTTAGCCCAGTTCACAACGGTAAGCTTGTAATAATGTTTTCTAATAAGAGTGGTACTGGTAATTCGAGCATGCAGCCGTTCGTCTTTGCGTCATTACGTCATTACGTATCTGTTTACATGAAAAACGAGTCCCAGTTAGTAGGCTATATCACATATGAGGATGCTGCTGGAAGGGGATCATTTATAGCCTTTTCTCACAGTAGCTGCAATAATTAAACTTATCATTTTGATGCTGGATTGTAATCCAGAAAGGTCCAAATGACAATCATCAGTGACAACTGGAGATTCACCCATAGTCAAAAGCAAAAGACTTCGGACTGCGGAGTGGCTACAGAAATTGAAATCTACAGGTAACGCTAATACACACTAAATACATAGTCAAGCAGTGCTGATGTTGTCAACATTAACAGTTTGAGAACAAAGTATAACAACAATAATAATTTGCACGGTGTGACGTGATCCGAGCTGAGCGATCATTAGATTTTGTCGCTATTGGCAGCGCAATTTATTGTAATGCTTTTTTTCTCAGTTGATCAGAACAAAAGTGGCAGATTTGTTACTTACTTGTTCAGTTGACATTTTCCGGTTAAAATTCTTATTTTGGTCATACTTCCAATCTGAGATTCTGAAGTACAATATCCACACTGGTGTGGTGACTGACAGCAAACATTAGATTCATCCGCGCTGAGGAGTCATGCCAATGCACAACCCGTGTAAAGATAATAATTCCGCAAATAACTGCAATTGCAGGTTTCAAACAGAGATGGCGACAAAGAGTCAACTTACGGACTGCAGCTTTAATGAAATGATTCTCTTGCTTTTACATATTTATTAATTATATATTAACTATATTCATATAACTTTCAATTTAAATTGATACTTAAATGTGGCTCAAAAGACAAACAGCCTAACAAAACACTGCTGATGATGTTACTAGGAAAATCATCTGTAATTTATCTGTCGATTCTAGGCAGAAGAGATAACATTGACCATCGGCCAAGCATTTGACTTGGCTTACAAGAAGTTTCTGGAGTCTGGGGGAAAAGACGTAGAGACAAGGAAACAGATAGGTGGCCTGCAGAAAAGAGTGAGCATGATTTACAGTTACAGTTACATAACTGCTGTTACTCAATGACTCAAATGCAGTAGGACTATTTGTGTATGACAAATCGATATCTGTCTTTATAGATTCAAGATCTTGAAGCTGAAAATTCGGAATTGAAGAAGCAGTTGCAAGTCTTGGAGGAACAGCTGATGATTGCTCAAGTTCCTCCTGTAAGCACTGCATGGACTTCCTGTCAGTAGAGTGTACCTAATTGCCGTTCACCATTCTATTAATTAGCTGCATATAAATCAGCTATGCCTAAAGACATTTTCTAAACTCATGTGCTTTTTCTTTTTTTTTCAAAGAAAAATCCCAGCAGGAAAACTAGATCACCAGCGCTGACTAGTTCTGATCTTTCCACAGCTCCTTCACATTAACTCTTCTAATGAGGCCTATATGCTTCAGAGACCCTCATCTCTCTTCTGGTGTCACAACGTGACCTCGTTCTCTTGTCTCGAAATCTCTTCTGTTACACTAACGCCAATGAGCTCACCTGACTCTAACCTTTCTGCTGGTCTTCTGACTCCTCCACCTGCTAAACCAGCTCTGTCAAAGCCTCCCAGTGGAGCCAGTGTTCCTCGCCCTCCTGTTAAGCACTGTTCTGTTTACTCTTTCTCTGTTTGTGGTTTTGGTTGTTGGTTTCAGTGTTTTTTTGGGGTTTTTTTCTTAGAAGTTTTGCCCTCAGATTTTAAAGGCTAGTTCACACAGCCCCAACAAACACCAACACTAGATTCCAGCGGTTGTTGGGTTTTGTTGGATCAGTGTGTTCACTCTGTGGGTATTTGTTTGGGGCAGTGTGAACCAATCATACATTTTCACTAAGACCCATTTTACTTCTGTAATTTGACATATTTCTAAGTAAATCATTCTTTTTGCAAGCAAAAAAGATGGGGCTTGAATATATAATTTGGGAATTGATTGGATCATGAAAATATGGAAGCTTGTTTCCGCCAGAGTAAAAACTAAAAATTAATTGTGAATTTTTATCTCACAGTTCCGACTTTTTTTCTCGCAATTGCGACTTCATATCTTGCAATTCTGAGAAAAAAGTCATGATATAAACTTAGAATTCTGACTTTTTTCGTTCAATTGTGACTTTATATCTCACAATTATGACTTTATAACATGCAATTCTGACTTTGTGACACAATTCTGACTATAAATCGCAATTGCGCAATTTTGAGAAAAAAAATAGAATTGCAAGAAAATAGTCAGAACTGCAAGTTTTAAATCTCAAAATTCTGACTTTTTCTTTATATCACACAATTCTAAGAAAAAATTCAGAATTGCGAAATTCTTGAGAAAAAAAAAGTCAGAATTGCATGATATAAACTTGGAATTCTGACTTTTTTTGCAATTGCGACTTTATATCTCACAAATATTACTTTATAACATGCAATTCCAACTTTATAACACACTTGCGACTTTTTATCATGCAATTCTGACTATAAATCGCAATTGCAAGTTTATATCATGCAATTTTGAGAATAAAGTTAGAATTGAGAGAAAAAAGTCAGAACTGCAAGTTTTATATCTCACAATTCTGACTTTTTCTCGCAATTTCAGCTTTATATCACACAATTCTGACTTTATAACTCGCAGTTGTGAGTTTATATCTTGCAATTCTAAGAAAAGACAGAATTGTGAGATAAATTAAAAGTCACAATTATTACTTCTTCTTTTTTTTTTTATTCCGTGGCAGAAACAAGCTTCCATATGAATAAGATTAGAAAGTGAGAGGAATTTGTAATATCAGCGAAGAAATAATGTTTGTTTTTTGATTGAATGATTGAGTAGGGTCTAGTTTGATTTAATGTTGACTTTAACATTATATATACTCTTTAATATGTAGCACTTTATTCTTGTTTTAACTGATGAAAAGGGTTTTCAAATGAGTTATTCTCAGAACGCTCATCTACCTCACCCATTTTTGCAGGGAAACAGCATGTCCTCGAAGACCCCCACTGACATATTTGACATGGTTCCATTTTCTCCAATGACCCCACTGGTTCCATTACCAGCAAGTAACGGCTCGGCCCCTCCACCCCCAGCGAGGCCTACAGAGATTAGTAAGTTGTCTCTTTTTCTTTACCAAAAGTTGAAAAATGTTGACCATAAAGTCAGGTTGCGTAGGCATTCCTTTTACTTTATATATTATAGAAGTTAGCCTTAGAAGTTGGCCTGTAAAATGATGGAAAAAAGACTCCCCTCTTTTTCTTCAGGGAGAGACGTGTTTGGTGCAGAGCCATTTGACCCATTCACCTGCGGTGCAGCTGACTTTCCTCCCGACATCCAGTCAAAGCTGGATGAGATGCAGGTGACTGCATGTCTGTGAATTATTAGCAAAAGGACTGGTGTGAATGAGCAGCTAATGGAGCTGACGGTAGGCACTGCTGCAGCTGTGAAGACGCTCTCAGTTCAGAACGGACCAGTAGGATGATTTCATAAAATTTTGTTTTATGTTCATTGTGGATTGAGTGCTATATGTGGATGAAAAACTTTCAAGAGAAGTGCTAAGTGTGCTTTTTGTTAAGTATGCTTCGAACCCGATTTAAATGGACTAACATGCAGGAAATCTTGCATACAGAGCAGTTACATGAAACATTTATATCATTTGCCAGTTTTGCTCAACTAACAACCTCACTTTTCCGTCTCTTTGCTCTCTTTCTGCTTGCAGCGGCAAAGATGGTTTGTATTTTAAGACAATTTGATTTATTTCAGATGGCATATAGCTGAGGTCTAATTTGGCATGCTTAACTGTTTTAAAGGGATAGTTTATCCAAAAATCAGAAAATTGTCGATCTCTTACCCTCATTTTCTTCATGTCCACACGTCTCTTTTCCATACATTGAAAATAAATGGCAACTACTTTACATAAACTGTGTGCATAGTTTTGTGTCCAATATTCCAAGTCTTTGAAAGCCATACAGTAATTTTGTGTGAGGTACAAACAAAATTTTTGGAATCAGTGACGATGATATCATTACCAAACATAAATATGCACAATTTCAAATCGCCCAAATAAAATTTGAGAGCTATAACAGAAGATTAACTTTGGAATGGGCTATATTCATACTATTGTCTCATAAAACTTGGAATATCTTTTATTATGCTTTTTGTCGTTTATTGGCCCCTGGTCACCATTCACTTTCAATGTATGGCAAAAAAGCAGTCAATATTCTGCCAAACGTCTTCTTTTGTGTTCCATGGGACAGAGAAAATCATACAGGTTTGGAACAACATGAGAATGAGTAAATGATGGCAAAAATGTCTTTTTCCCTGTAAATGTCCCTAAGATCAATTATTTACATCCAAACTTTCATTTTCATCTTCCTCATGCCCTGCTTAAAAAAAGCCTTTTCACTTACAAGCTGTTTGTGGATAATGTGGGTGTTTTAGAAGGGTTGTGAGTTGTTTAGAAGTAATACTAATAGAGCTTGTTTTTTCCTGTTATTTTTCCTCTCCAGGAGGGGTTCAAAATGGGACTAACAGTAGAGGGCACTGTCTTTTCCCTTGATCCACTAGAAGGTCGTTGCTGATGCCAAGAAGAAAGTTTTGTCACTTTCATGTTAAACCATTTGTATTAAAGTGCCAAACTCGGGTTTACAGTCAAGATGTCAATGTCTTATCTTACTTTTTTTTTTTTATGTATTTTCATTTTGAATTTGGTTTACAAAAAGTATATTGAGAAATCAGAAGCAGTAGATCACTATTTTTGTAATAACTAAAAAAAAAAGAACTAGTAATGCTGTTTTAACACTCCTTGCTTGTACAGGCAATGAAGGATGTAGAAAGTATGTCCAACTGCACAGTCTGTGTCAAAGTTTCATAACTGTTATCAAACTTAAATTCTTTAAGCTTGTTACACATACAAACAGCTGGTTTTTTTTTTATCTTTATGGCATATTACAATCCATACAACGTTATAATTATAGAGAGTTCCCTTTACATTATTTTATTACTTTATTTTTTAACATTTAATGTGTTACTGTACATCATAACCACACTTCTTTTTTATCAGATCATATGTAAAATTAATGATATTGTTTTTGTTTATAGCAGTGGATTCATTAAAATACAGTATTTTTTAACTGAACAGCAGTGCCATAAATTGCAAGATTTCCACATTAACATGTACTTGTATTGCAGTTTAATTTTATACTACATATTTTAGTATACTCTTGCACAAGGAAGCACTTTGGAAGAGCTCTGTTTATGTATTATTGTTCATTCAGTTTGTAAGCAATATTTTAGCCTTTGCTGTTGTAGTCATTAAAAGAAAACGGTACATATTCTCTGTGTAAGGTGTTTTGTAACATGTCTTTCTTAAACCTTTACCTGCATTAAATAAGATAATTTGTATAATTTAAAAAAAAAAATATATATTTTGGTAGCTCAACAAACCGTCACCCACATGCTATAGTGTTAAAGTAATTTATTTCAAGTGGAAGATAATGTATTGAAAATACAATGTAAAGAAATTTTAATATTACAGTAAAATAATCATTATATACTCGAGTACCATTAATTTTCAGCACACACTTTTTTTTGTTTGCGTTTTAAATATGCTCTCTTAAAATTAGTTAAAAGCTTAAAGTGTTATGTTTTCCACCCTATAATAATTCATGGTTTCTTTTTCAAACTCAAGATGTAATTTGGCTCAGTTTTGTAATATTCTGTGTGCTGTTCATAAGTGTGTCTGAAGCACCATATCTTGGAGCGTTACTTGATTCTTCTCACATCGATGCTCTGGTAAGCTGCCCTTTCCCATCCTTCGAATGTTCAACCAAAGTGTTTTTTCCGTTTATAGTCTTCCTGCACCAAGATATTTCAATCAGTGCAGAAACCTGTAGAAAGCCTGTCTGAAGAACATATATAAGGCATAATAACATTTACACAGGATTCATAAAACCACACTTCCTGTTAATTAAACACCCAATTTTTATGGTCCTAATTTAACAAAGCAGTCCTCGTGATCCTAGACATTTATGGTTCTGATCATATTTGACAATTATACTTAATCAAATGATTTTTACATACAGAAAAGAAAAAAATTAACTAGTAATATCCCTGCCATTTCTTGTTTACTCAAAGCAAAAATAAAAAATAATAAAAATAAAAACATTCTGACAAGTTTTAACAAAATTGCACAAATCACTCTAGCAACTTATAGAAGATATAATGAAGCAAAGCAATATCTTACATTTTTATTCATTAAAAATATATTTTCATGCTTAAAAGGTGAGGAAAGAAACAAGCATCTTCAAGTCAAGAAAAAAAGAGGAAGAAAATTTTTGATTGATTCAATAAAATGGTACTGAGCATATGTTTAATTTGCAAAGCAAATACATGAGATTAGCTTCAAAGCCATACCAAATGGCTTAAAAGAGTTCTAAAATAATAATAAAAGAAGAAAAAGCGCAAGAATGATAGGTATACCTGCATGCTTTTGAAAATATAACATCATAAAAATTGTAAATACTGCTCTAATTTATTTAACTGCTGCAGCATTTTACTACATTGTGCCTTTTACCTTTACAAAACCTAAAACTAATGCAAGGGCTACTTTTAGATCACTAGAGGCAAAACTCCTGCATTGCACTTGTGGTATACTTGGTTTTCATTTTGGGAAAGAGAAATAACAATGCACCTTTTAACAATTAGAGTCTCGGATGCATTTAATTTTATTTGCATTTCCTTATGCTGCTTTGTACCTTTTGATGAGAGAAATACAACCAGTCGTACAGCTCCTTATGAGAATTCACGTACAGCAAGTCTGTTGTCAGCTTTCGCCAGTTTATAGAAACGAGGTAGCTTGCACTAATGAATAAATGTTTTCATCTTTAATAGTAAATTCGATTCGAAAGTAATTACAGGGTGAATGTACAAGAGTACAGTTTTGGGAGTCAAAAAATACTCAACTGAACGCAAACTTCCTCTATAGCACCATTTTTGTTTGTAAAAATAATAATACAAAAAAAAAAAATAATAAAAAACATACTGTAATGAAAACAGGCAAATCCAGATGATTTTAATTGCAACTAGTGTTGGTACAGTGTGTAGCATCATTACTCTATTACTTGCAATGGCCATGTCAATTTAAAACAGCAGTTGATGGATAGTCTTGTAGTATAAAAATTCAGTTAAATTGAATTTCTTTTTTAAAGGGACCATTCTGTAAAAACCTTGTGGAGCGGTTGTTTTCTTGAAATGCTTGGAAGGCACAATAAATATCTCGCTAAAGGGCCAGAAAAGTCCAATGCTCTGTATGTACAAGGCTGATCTTGTCAGCAGTCACTTTAAGAGTCTCAGGATTCTCTTCAATGCATCTCTACTCCTTGATTTACAAGAAGCACACAGGCCCAATATCAATACCAAACTCCTGGTCTGAACCTCCAATGTCCACAGGTGCAATATCCACAATAGGTAGTCTTGCTGTTTTCTGGGTCCTATATTCAAACACCGTCTTGCCCCACTTACCATCTGCTTGCTGTGAAGAGAAATACATTAATTTAGGTTTGTATGGGGACAGTCGTAATGTTATAAGGTATCTTATGGACTGTAGTACTGATACTGTGCATGTGTGTTAAATGTAGCTCAACTTTTTTTCTATGGCTCTATTCCAAAACCTAGTAAGCTGTCAACAGGTAGTTCCCGATATAAGCTGTTACAGAAGGTAAGCAGCATTACTATAAGATACCTAATTTTGGATAAATTCTAAGGCAGCATTACTTCCTTAACAGAGAAGTCCATAATCAGTTTTGGGGAAAGTTACTTTTAAAAAGTAATGGATTACAATATTGCGTTACTGCATTAAAAAGTAACCAATTGTGTTACTAAGTTACTTTTTATGGAAAGTAATGCATTACATATTTTTTTCAGTTGTGCTGCCATTCTGGATTGCAGAAGAATAGGATGCTGGAGTTCAATACTCTTCAGCAATAAAAAAAAAAAAAAAAAAAAAAAAACGAAAAAAACCCCCAAATGTGAAGTTTATTTAGTCATTTTTTCTTATTGGTGTGGTTGAATTGGACCACTGAAGGTCAGCAGCAAGACATTGGTTAATAAAGTGAAATTAAATACATAAAGTATATTTGCATTAACAATTATTGCAGGTTTTCGTAATATTCCATTTTACTGTTTTTATTCATTTAAGGAATACAGAATCTGTATTTGTGCAAGTGAGATTAGTAAATGCATGCTCACATTTAGTCTAGAACTACAATAATAATCATGTTTACAAAGCGCACAGCGCCTCTGCACTTACTCCCGATTTCTCTCAACATGGGGGCAAGAGAGATGTCAGTCAATAAATGACAAGAAAAAGTAACTTGCACTACTTTTTCAAATAAGTAACTCAGATATTTTGTTGTAAATTTAAAAGTAATGCCTAATCTGATTACAAAAAAAGTAATCTGATTACATAACTCACGTTACTTGTAATGCATTACCGACCGTAAAAAGGTCTGAAAAGTATATATAGTATATGATACCAAAGTATTTTTATAAACTAGTGCTATTTGTGTTGCTGCAGAAGGTTCTAAAACCAATCCTCACTTACGAGGTTCCAAAATGTAGGCAGTAGAGAGCAAGACAGCCTCCTAGGTTTTGAAAAAGGTCTTATGCCTTTATACAAATAATGTTCTGCAGTGTACTTACTGAGCAGCTGTCCTCAAGGACAGTGTATCTAAAGCGGTTATTTCCCTCAGCTTTGAGCTCTAGATCATTTGAAGCTTTGAGGATGACTGCTTTCTTGAGGTTTCCAGTTGATTCATCCTCGTAGCCCACAGTGTTCTTGCAGTGGTAAGTGATAGTTTGTGATGCCTCTTTAGAGAGCAGACGGATGAAAGTCATCTGAACTGTGACAGTGTTGGCTGGCTGGTCTTTGTTCCCGTAAGTGAACTTCACAAAGACAAGAATGGATAATTCTATTACTTCTTGCCACATAATGTTATCTTGTAATCTAAATACTAATTGAGCTCACGCAATTTACATGATTCAACAACATTTTCAGAGGAGTGAGAGCTAAAGGTGCTTACATATGTTCCTCCATTCATGTTGGCTCCAAACCACACAGGTTTATTTCCTGGGGAACTCCACCATGACTTCCGGGGGATGCTGGTGTGGATTGCGGAGATGCATGTCTCTCCAGTGTCCATATTGCAATGAACTTTAATGGCATCCTCTGCACTTCCCTGGTTTGGATCCACCCAGTATTCACCTATAATGCAGAGATGAAACGTTTGATTTCATAAGCATCTGATATCCTGGTATTTATCAAAATAATAACTACAGTGATATAAAGCAGCAATGAGGATGTTAGAATAAAAATACTATTGCAAACATAGTGTAAAAACAGTAAGTGTCTAAATGTAATTCGATGTAACTGTGTATGTCAACCTAGGTTCATTGGGGAAAAAAAAAAAAACATGCCTCTACCTACATTTTTGCAAAACTCCAAAAACATACCTATACATACAGCTGAAATGACCACTAGTAGCAGTAAAATTAACCTTTTATTGCCACTGACTGGAGATTTCAGTTCAGAAGTGCCATGATACCTACAACAACCAATGCTATAAAATAATACCACATTCACATTCATCTGTTTCAGATAAAAATGAAGGTGGTTTTAGGCTCAATGGACATGAAACTTGCAACAAGCAGCCTAATGTTATTTTGCAGAATTGTCGCTAAAGGCATGTTTTTCTAATGAGCCTCAGTTAGTATATGTAGGCTACTGATTTAGCAAGTCAGTGGCCTACTTAGCACAGTTGGTTATAATGAATTAAATGCTTGTGAAATACTATTAACTTACCACTCTTTTTTAGAGGGTAGCATTGTTTCAAGTCCGCACAAGTTCTGGCAGGATGCTTTCTACTACCATCAGGGCTACGCATGCTATCTATCTGGCTGCTCAGGGCCTTCAAAGTAGCCTGAACTCCAGGATCAGCCTGGAACATTCCTGTAGAGTTACTCTTGGGAAGAGCCTCATCCTCACTAAACTCTGGGGGAGGAGGACCAGCATCATAGTCTTGAGGCCCACCAAAAAAGTCTTCCATTGCCGCAGTGGGAGGTCCAGGAGATCCGGGAGGGCCAGGTGGGCCAGGTTCTCCAGGAGGTCCCTAAGCATGATGACAAAAATAAGTTGGAATCTAAGTTTTATTACTATGTGAGATGGCATTAAAATTTAACTTGCCTCTGGTCCAATATCACCACCAGACCCTCTTGAACCAGGAGGTCCCATAGGTCCAGGCTGTCCAATGTACCCTTCCTTTCCAGGTGGCCCAGAGGGCCCAGGAGGTCCCTGTGACACAAATGATTTAATTGACATCAATCACCATTTGAGTAGTTGTAAATCACTCACGTTAAACAAGTTGAATGCATACCCTTTGTCCACTTGGACCAACAATTCCGGGGGCTCCCTGTTCTCCAGTTGTACCCTAAAAATTAATTAAATGTAAAAGGTTATGATGGAGAGAATAGCTTCACTGATATTATACAGTATATTCAATTATTTATAGACTGGGTGCAGAGGATGCAAGCTTTGAAAACCCTTTCTCTTTGTTATAACTTACAGGTGGTCCAGGAAGACCTTGTAAGCCTGCAAATCCTCTGTGACCCTTCTGTCCTCTTTCTCCATGGTCACCCACATCTCCCTTATCTCCTCTTGGTCCTTGAGGTCCCTTAAATAGATAGTTGGAAATTAAGGAGCAGTTGTTTTGTTGTTTTTATCAGCAACTTCATGGCAAATAAAGCCTTTCTAATTATGCCATAATGTGTTATTTAACAGATTTCTTACGGTGAGTCCTCGTTTTCCAGCAGGACCTGGAGGGCCAGAGGGTCCTTTTGAACCCTGACAAGACAGTGTGGAAAAAACATAAGCCAAAATGCTTTAGAGATGTCATTCCTGTATACATTATAAAGAAAATATGAGACTTACAGGCTCTCCTCTCTTCCCAATGCCTCCAGTTGCACCGACAGGACCGGGGGAACCAGGTTGTCCTACAGATCCAATCAAACCCTCAGGGCCTGGATCTCCTCGATCACCCTTTTAAAATTTAGCAATTCTGTAAGATTGGCACAAACAGCTTGAATTAAAGATTCAGAAATGGGTCATTTGATGTTTTTAGGTCTCACCTGGGCTCCTATGACACCTTCCTTTCCTGGTGGGCCATCAGATCCAGCAGGTCCCTAATGAACAAAATTTGCTTTACCATTGTGTTTATTTATTAATTTATTGTGCCAAGTAACTCTTTTCATTGCAAATGTATTACTATAACAATTATATTAAATTTATTTTACATCAGGTCCAGGATCCCCCCGAGGTCCATTAGCACCAGGCACCCCAACTGGGCCAGGAGGTCCTTTGTCTCCTGGGGCTCCTGATGTGCCCTGTTTTCCTGGAGGACCCTACATGAGACATTCGTGAGCAAACAGATTAGAGAATATCTGAAGTTATCTCCGATATTATTTAGAGAACAGTAAACTATTACCTGAGGCAAAGCTCAATTTCTATTCAATATTTATAAAATATTTTAATATTTTAGTATGTAACAACTAGCCATTTTTAAATAATTCTTAATGTTTTTTTAATGCATACTAACAGCTGGTCCAGGGAGTCCCGGCATTCCACGTTCTCCTCTTTGACCAGGAAGGCCTACAATTCCTCTTTGCCCCGTTGTTCCAGCAGGACCTGGTGGACCATCAGGCCCCTAATGGAAATAGCCATTAAGATTCTGGTTCTTACATTTAGTATTTCAGTTGAGAAACATCTGGTGCACTTACCGGTGGTCCATCTTCTCCAGAATCTCCTTTGTCTCCAGGGCCTCCAGAAGGCCCAGGGGGGCCTCTCTCTCCCTGGCGTCCTGGGGGTCCATGGTCTCCACGAAGACCAGGTGGACCCTCTTTTCCAGGAAGACCAAGTGGACCTGGCTCACCAAGAGGACCCTAAGAAAACAAATTCTTAAGGGTTTGTTTTGAGTTTTCTTCATTTCTGATTCGTAATTGTGAACCTCTGTAGTCCATGCAACATACCGTTGGACCAGGTGGGCCAACTCTTCCAGCAGATCCAGGGAAACCTGTTGGGCCCTAAACAGTATGAGGTATGTTAACTGACTAGTCGTTCAAAACGCATTATACAGTAATTGTTTTCACAGCTACACTTACAGGTGCCCCCTGTGTTCCTCTACCACCCTTTGGTCCAGCCACACCAATTTTGCCCTGTAGACACACATATTAGAGGGAGATTATTAATTTACAAGCATCTTCATATCATCTTCTAACAATAATTTTCATGCAAGTGTTTTATCACCTGTGGACCTGGAGGACCAGCCAACCCTTGAGGGCCAGGAGATCCAGCATCACCCTTTTGTCCAGGCTCCCCTGGTGGTCCTTTTGCACCAGGCTGACCATCAAGACCCTGTTGTTTTGAAAGTGTACCATGTTCAGAACCGGTTTAATCACTGATCTGAAAAAAGCTTAGTGCATACAATATCAAACAATCTGTCAGATTTCAAAATTTCTACTTACAGGTGGTCCAACAAAGCCTACAGCACCTATTGGCCCAGGTTCACCACGGGATCCCTTGGTTTTAGCACAAATATTTGTTAATAAATCAAAATATTTTGTATTTTTGTATTTGAGTGTCAAATATCAACTCACTGGCATTGCTCTTGATCCTTGTGGTCCAGGAGGTCCCTTAGGGCCTGGTTCTCCCTGTTAAAACACTATGTTAGAATTATGTGGTCCTTAAAACAAAACAATATTACAATAAAATATAGACAATATGATACCATGTACCTTTTCACCACTTGGGCCAGCAGGTCCTGCAGGGCCAACTGGGCCTGTCAAGCCCTACATAAGAAAGGCAAAATGTCAGTATGAGATTATCATTTTGTGTATGTCAAGCATGAGTGTGTATGCATCTGTGATCAGGCCTGCTTGAACAAGTCTTGTACAGGTCATTCTCTGTTCAATTACTACCATGAAATTTTGTTCAGTTCAATTCACATTTATTTGTATAGCGCTTTTCACAATACATCGTTTCAAAGCAGCTTTACAGAGAATGCATGTCAACATTACAATTTAGAGTGGTCTGATATCAGACGTGACGTTAAAGCTTCATATTGAGATTTATGCTTTCTCTCATCTTTTGTAAGTCTTATATTCTTTCAAATATAATTCACTGAAAATCACAGAGAGATAAATTAAGGCAGAGGTTCTCAACTAGTTGCTTATTATCAAAATTACATATAAACAGGAATAGTCTGCATAGGCTAATATCATAGCTAAATCATTTTATTTTTATATTATTTATTTCATTTTTACTGTTTGTCCATGGCAATATCAGAATGACTTGAAACCCACAAGTTGAGAACTACTCAATTAAAAAAATGGGAAAATCCTATGATAATTACCCTTGCACCGTCACTTCCTGGAGTGCCCTCAGATCCTTTCTCACCAATAGCTCCCTAAATGTGTGGGAAGAGGTTAATTAAAAAACTACAATATGCAGATAGCTACAGTATGTACATAATGTAAATCCAATTGCATTCCTACTTACTCTGTCTCCTTTTGGACCTGGTGGGCCAGAGATCCCTCTTTCACCTGGCATTCCCTGCAGTCCAGGAGGGCCTGGATCACCTAATGCACCAGTAGGCCCAGGGCTACCCTACAAAAAATTCAATAGAATGAGAATTAGCATTCTGTTTTCAATATACAGTACACTAAGCTCCATCAACAATCAGCAATGTTGCTGATCACCACAGATCACATTTAATTTTGACACATCCCTTAGACTGTTAAAACAGACACTTGAAATAATTTAATCTAATAAAGTCTCATCACTAATAATAAACACTTAAACATTTAGTTCTACCTTTGGGCCATCAGGACCAGGTGCTCCTGGGATACCTTTGGCTCCAGGCAGACCAGTAGATCCTAGCTCTCCTCTCTCCCCTGGAATTCCACGTTCACCCTGTTTAATGAACAGACTGACCATTAAAGACAATTCTTGACATCAACAACGTGTGTTTACAGAAGTGACAGGTAAAACTAGAACTCACCCTTGGCCCAATTTGGCCTACAGGGCCGCCCTCACCAGGGATACCCTTGAAAAGAGAAAGAGAGATAATTAGCACTGTTTTCTGCCATTTGTCCCATTCTGTCAACCATTTTTCCAAGAATCTTTCTCTTGATGTGTGTTTGAACTAACTGTACCTGATCACCAGGTTTTCCTCCCTCTCCAGGAGCACCTGCTGGTCCTGGCAAACCCTGAGAAACAGGTAAGGAGATATTACAAAAAAGCTAAATAACAAGAAAGAAAAGAATAATTTTGAATGATTAAATAGTCATTAATCAAGCACCTGGAAACCATTCATTCCGGGAGGTCCCTGTTCACCTCTATCACCTGCTGGACCCTGAAAATCATAAAATAAAATAAAATAATAGATTGTACTCTATTTGTACTTTTCTAATTGTAGATCTAATAAAGAGACAAAATAGCACACTTACATGTGGGCCTGGTGGACCAGCTGGGCCTACTTCTCCATCTTTCCCAGGTGGGCCCTACAAAAAAAGTCAAAGTTGAAGGGTACAGCTAAATTTTATTTAGAACAAGATTTGGTACAACTTTTGCCACAATCAGCTCCTAATTTACTGCTTATTAAAGCTACTACATTTAGGTTTTTCGCCGCTAGAGGTTGCCTATTCAAAACAAAGGCGTAGCTTGGTAATGCCGAGTTTGAGCGCGGAATCTTGGGAAATGTAGTCTTCATCTCACAGCCAGTGGAAAAGAATCGGGACGGGACTCAGGCAGAAATCATGTTCATGGATGAGATTATTAACATTACTTTAGTATGAAACAAAGCGGGGCCGAGTGCTGTGGGAGTGGAACGAGGCCGATGGAGAGACTGCTAATAAGAGACGAACGCGATAGCAGTCGCCGCTTCCACTTCTTCCAGTCAAGCGTATGAGGTAACACAGTGCTGTTTATCATATTAGATACATGTGTTGAAAATGATGTTATAACATTACTCTGTGCGTTCACTTGCCGAGTGATAATGAGCATCACCTGCGAGGCGCGTCGGCCTCGAGTCTGTCACGGAGGAGCTCCGGAGGCATAAAAGGAGGAGCGACGAGAGAGGACCAGGCCTGGACTTTATTTTATGTTTTATTATGTTTGTGTGGCCGGCAGACGTCCACGAGGGTCTGCCGGCATTACTTTCGTTTTGTTCTTTGTTTATTTTATTTAAGATTATTGTTTGAACGTTCGCCGGTTCCCGCCTCCTTCTTGCCACCTTTACGAACCGTGTTACATTGGTGCCGAAACCCGGGAGGAAGGAGGGACATGCTGTCAGAGAGTTCGGGCAGCGCAGGAGTGTGAAGACCGCGAGAGGCTGCCCGTGGCGGTGGTGCTGGAGCATAGTGACAGGTGGGACGAAGAGCTTGGTGCCGTGCCCCTGGGACGAGGTGGGGTGGCTGCCGTCCAAGAGGGAGCGTAGGAGTCGCCACCGTTCGCAGTGGGCCGGAGCCTGCTGCCGTCCGCCATGAAGGGGAGGAGCAGGGAACGGGGGACTCGCTGCAGGCTGCCCTCAGTCGGAGGAGCCATTGCTGGCCGCCAGGGGGCGGAGGAGGATCGAGCCGTCCATGGAGTGTCCAGTACCATCGCATGGCACCGCGAGGAAGAGCCTCTCGGCTGGCTGAGGACCGAGCGGCAGTGTGTCTGGGAACCGGACCAAGACATTTTTTTTCTCTCTTTTTCCTCTCTCCCCTCTCTCGTTCTGTCGCTCCCCTTGCTTCCGTCTCCTTTCTCTCGTCTCGTCTGTCCTTACCCCCAGGTGCTGCGGCCGCCGAGACAGGCCCCGGGGGGGAGTAGAGCGCAGTCTCGGGAGTTGGCGCGAGTGATAATGAGCATCACCTGCGAGGCGCGCCGGCCTTGAGTCTCTCACGGAGGAGCTCCGGAGGCATAAAAGGAGGAGCGACGACAGTGAAGGACGAGAGAGGACCAGGCCTGGACTTTATTTTATGTTTTATTATGTTTGTGTGGGATTGTGTGGGATTACTTTCGTTTTGTTCTTTGTTTATTTTATTAAAGATTACTGTTTGAACGTTCGCCGGTTCCCGCCTCCTTCTTGACACATTTACGAACCGTGTTACAATCATATTAATAAATGCTGGGTGGCTTGTGCTGATAAATAGCATGCAATTAATTTTATGTAATGTAATGTATGATGGAGAAAATGCTGTATTACTTTAGCTACTTGACAAAAAAGTGTTTTCTCTGAGGCATGGTACCCTCCGAATATCAAGAAAACTAGATTTAAACAATAAGACTAAATGTGTTGAGCTATATAACAATAATTAGTTTTCTGTCTATAAATGTAACCAAACAGTTGTTCCCTTGTCTAATAAAGCATGTAAGATATTAAAGTGTCTTTGGTGTTTCCATGGTTTCTACAAAATAAAACCGGAAAGCGAGGGTAACGCAGAAATGACGCCAGTGACAGGCGACTCCCGGCCACGTCCCATATCCATGGTTAAAATCGTGTTTTTCTCACAATTTACAAATAGTTGGAAACATTTGGGATATTCTAAGTACTCAACTGAACAAAAATCTTACATATTGTGCCTTTAATAGTTAGTAAGGTAGTTGTTTTATCATTTAAGTTTTGGTACTGGGTAGGATTAAGGGGTGTAGAATATGGTCATGTAGAATAAGGCATTAATATGTGCTTTATAAGTACTAATAAACAGCCAAAATTCAAGCTAATAAGCAACTAGTTAAAAGTAAGAATTGTTAAAGTGTTACCCAAGTTTTATATTTTGTGAAGAAAATGTTAGTGGAGCTCGACCATAAAATGAGCTGCAATTATGTTACAGTGCTGCTGCGACCAGGGCATCGCAATGTGATTGCTAGGATGTTCTGAGTTGCTTTTTTGTTTGTTTTTGTCATGTTGCTATGCAGTTACTTGGGTGTTGCAAAGTCTAAAGTAATTCTGTAAGATTTATTTGACTATTTTATTGTCTGGAAGGCACAAAGTGTTTGTCAAGAATGTCTGTAGCACAGTCATGCACAAGTATGAGCAATAGTAATAGTAATAGTAATTCTTGCCTTAGCAATCACCAGTATTTACTGCAAGCAATATGATTTAATATATGTAACTGCTGTTACTCACCCTCTGCCCTGGAACTCCTGCAGATCCCTGCTCACCTGCCTTTCCTGGATCCCCCTAAATTATTGTTACAATTATAAACTTTGTACTTATAAGCAATAAATTAATAAATGTATAAAAATTCCACTCACGCTAAAACCCTTTGGGCCTATTGGTCCCATAGTTCCAGGAGGGCCTCTTGTTCCAGTTGACCCTGCAGGCCCTGGTCGTCCGTCTTCACCTGGAGCACCCTGTAGAAAGGTGAATAGAAACATTTCTTTATTTGCTGCTAAAAATGTGGATGTTTTATTTCAGTCATGAATGGAACACATCAGATAAATGTACCAGTGGTCCTGGCTTTCCTTCAGCACCCTGAACTCCAGGTGTCCCTGTCAAACCCTGAGAAAAAGAGGGTGCAAAAAATTAGTTAGAGCTGTATTTGAAAGAGAAGTCAACTTTTCTATGATAAACATACAAGGCGTGACAAATTTCACTTACTCTTGCGCCTGGTAGACCTGGTTCACCTGTTCTCCCTGGATCTCCAGTAGAGCCTTTAGGGCCAGAGGTTCCTGTAATTCCACGGTCACCTTGTGCACCCTTAGATGAGTATGAATAAAAGTATTATTTCCATATTCAGCTATTTATATTCAACTAGTTAATACTTTGATTTATTTGAACTCTTTTACCTTTGGACCCTGTAAGCCATCTTGACCAGGGAAGCCTCTGTTTCCAGGTGCCCCCTAAATTAGACAATAAAAATCCCATGAAAATTGAGTTGGTTTCGCAATCACATACATGTCGGTTTGCTGTAGCAAATGCAATATAAGGAAAACTAGACTCACTCTCTCACCAACAGGTCCGGGAGGGCCAACAGAACCAGGATCTCCTCTGGGTCCACGTTTTCCCTCCTCTCCCTGAGGTCCAATTACTCCCTGTGCTCCTGGTGGACCCTGTGACAATAGTAATTTGTCTTTAAAAAACAAAATCTAGTTTTTTACTAGTTAGAATTTTTTTGCAATTAAATTTGATGAGGTGGTGCACAAATTGCATATACTTCACTTTTAACTTGAACAAAAAAAACTTGGAAAAATGGGAAAAAGATATATAGGTTTACAATATTATTCAATCAAAACTTACAGGCTCTCCTTTAGGTCCAGCCTCTCCTTTAAATCCAGGAACACCTACATCTCCCTAAACACAAAACAAAACAAAAGGCTGATTGGAGATCATTTTTTTAAATTATTAGTTCCAGAGACACATTTTAGGGCACAAATACCACATACATATATATATATATTTTATGATGTTTTATGTTATATGAACACAACAAATCTTAAATCCATAAAAGAAATATGCCACAACATGAATGAAGAATGCCTTACCAATTGACCTTTGATCCCAGGCTGCCCAGTGCTTCCCTGAGGTCCCGGTGGGCCAAGTGGGCCAAGCAGACCAACAGGACCCTGAGGACCAGCAGCTCCCTGGAGAAAAGAGTATTTTGTTAGTTGCCAATATCTGCATTCGTAATCCAATGAAAATTGAAATATTTTAATATTTAACATTATAACATACCACTGGCCCTTTGGAACCTGGACCACCATCAGTGCCCATAGGCCCCTGAAAAATTCAGAATCATGTTTAATTTGCATTACAGATGATTAAATAGTTGACTCAGGATTTGCGATCATGTACTTGTGTACAAAATGAGTATCACAAACATACTTGTAGTCCAGTTGGCCCAGGTCTGCCTTGATGTCCTGTCTCTCCTCTCTGTCCCTGTGGTCCCTCTGGTCCCCTCACACCTGTAGGTCCTGGTTGACCCTGTAAAGCAATTCATTTCCTTTTTAATACTAGATTTTACAACAATGCTATCTTATAGCTTTAATGTTCACCTGAACTACTGCAATTTATTAAAATATGTAAAAGGTATCATTGGTAGTTACATACTTAATAAATTATATAAAACATATGTATAGATTCTAATTGCCAACCTTCATGCCTGGACCTCCAGGATAACCTGGGGCACCATTAATTCCCAAAGGACCCTTAAAACAATGAAATGGTTACAGATTAGCATCATGAGGTTTGCAGTTGCTTGGTATTTCACAGTTTATCTTATGGTTGATTAAAATTTCTTACCATTGGACCTGGTTTTCCAACGTTTCCTTGAGCACCACGCATCCCCTGAAAAAAAAAGAAAAAGAAAACTAATAGTATTAAGAATAATAACAAGGTCAATACAGCTTTGATTAAAATCATCTGAAGAATGCTTTAACTCTTAATGTTTTTGCCCTCACCGGTGTGCCACTAGGGCCTGGGCGTCCTCTTTCTCCTGGCATTCCCCTGGGACCCTGCATTTAGTAATAGGCCATTTTAATTTGATTGGAAATAAGGCTAGAAGCATTTGTGGCAATGTAAGAATGAAGATCATCTGTTTTTAGTTACTAGGTTCACATCAATAATGATTTTAGTTTAACTGAAGTTTGATTTGTATTATGTTGCTGTCTGCTGTCCTACCATAGGACCAGGGGCACCCAATGCACCAGGTCCACCAGATTCACCCTGAAAATAATAATAAATAATATAATATATGATGAAAATGTACTTAGAAACATGAAATGGTTAATAAAAATCACATTTAGTATTTGTGTATATAAATATATATATATATATATATATATATATATATGAACAGACAACTATGACGTACTCAAATACTCTTTTAAAGCCTTGTCAATATTAATGGTTAAGGTCTATAGTAAATGGCTACTTAATAATGAAGTGAATTTTATATTTGCAAAAAATTAACCTTTGATCCCAAAGCTCCACGTTCTCCTTTAAGACCCTCTATACCTTGATGCCCCTGAATTATGAAAGGAAATAACAGGATTATTATTATTTTGGTAGACTCCACCTAAAATAAACAATAGAAATGAAATTTTGAACTGGAAACTTAAAAATCATTCTTTGTGCATTCTACAAAGTATTTGTATAAATTGTTTGTTTCAACCAAGGGAACTTTGTGCTAAATAGTTGGTTGGTGCTTTTGCAAAATAAGCTGCAATTACTTGATTTTTCAAATTTTTTTAACATTCTGTGTGTGAAATCTGACTTCGTTTCTTGTCTGGCTTGCAGGTGTTTCATGTGGCGTAAGCATTCAAGACAAAACTGATGGCTTGATGGATGATCTGTAAGTAATTCCAAAACAATGATGCTTTGAAAATTCATGTGAACTCAATATAAAATCTGCAGACCAACAGAGTGAGATTCTTACACTTGACATAAAGTGGGATATGATATTGAAAGAGCATGTAAATCAGTGGGATTCAAAAACCTGAGACTACTAACAATGCTTCTAGTTTGTATTCTTTTCCAACTTAATACAAAATGAGTTCACGTGGTCAATGTCAAAATTAGCTTAATAGTGACCTGTAAATTCATAAATATATTATTTTCTTTGTTTTGTCTTTTTCAAAACCACAAAGGTTCATTTCAATATAAAGTCCGAATTTTGGACCCCACTGTACGCACGTCAGACTTATAAATCTTAAATGAGGCCTAGAGATTAAGAATTTACTCACTCTATGGCCCTTTAAGCCTGGAGGCCCCGGCGTCCCTGGAAATCCTCTTGCTCCCTGAGCACAAACGTTATTTAAACATACAATACATATAAATGCAACCACCATCCAATGATAAAAGCTGCTAATGAACAATGTCAAATATTACCGCAGATCCAGGAAATCCCATTTCTCCTGCACTTCCTGAAGTCCCTGGTTCTCCCTGTGACAACAGAAAATCCCATTTCAGATCCTACTTATTTTTCCCACATTGTTGTGAGGATGCCCATGATGACAGCGTAGAGTACTCACATCTTCACCGGGCTTCCCTGCAGGACCCTCTGGTCCTCTCTGGCCAGTGCCACCCTGTACAATGCAGAAAGTAATTACCAAAAGATGATTAAAACATAAAAACAATGATGCATTGTACAGATGGAGTGCTCTTTTAGTAACAAAACAATGTATTACCACCAGAACCATTTTTGTAAAGAGGCTTGAGTAATGTAATTTTGGGATTTATAAAGGCTGGAACTGCAGCACTGATGGAGGTAATTCAGTTAGATCAGTCATTCTCATGATCTCATGCTCACAAACTGGTTTTCACAGTATTGTTGTATATTTACTTCTTAAATCATACAAAACTATCAAGTAAGTCACTTTATATAACAATAGTCTGCAAAGTATAGTTCCTGCTGTCTTCTGTGCATCATAATGTGCAAGCTTATGTTGATATTTCGCATTTCAAATCATTTGCAAAATATCCTCATTGGTTTTGTGATTTAAGTATATGTTTTCCTAAAGATTACAGTTTCAAGTTTCTAACTGATAACCAGATGAATCATTGCACTGAATGGTGCGAAAAGAATGTTAAGTATATGTATAAAACCACTAAAACAATTTCTTTTCTTTGAGAAAGTGAATAGCCAAAGTTGTGGTTCCCTTTAATAAATGAGCCATGAAAATTGACTCCAGTATGCAAACAACCAGCAGTTTTTGAGTTTATCCTGGCTGATGTTTGCACTGAAATAAAGAGTGTGGGACAGACTTCCCCAGTAAATTATGAAGTCTTCAGAGACAGTACACAATTAATCATGTTCCCTCACCATTGGCCCTGGATCTCCAACATCACCAGGAGGTCCTTGTGGTCCTGCCACCCCCTAAAGGAAATAGTATAAACTTAAAATATGCTACTGCTGGAAGTAATATTCTTTTTACCAGCCAGAAATGTGTAAGAGAAAATATTTCTTATCAAGTAAATACTTACTGGTGCCCCATTTGGCCCAGGTGGTCCCCTTGTTCCAGCCTCCCCCTATTGAAAAATAGCTTTGTTAATGGAACAATCACAGGCTGCTTCAGAAACAGCTCTTTTTGGGCAGTGTGGCACAACACAGCACCTAAATCAAATGTCTCAAGGGTCTCATTCTGTACTCTAGCTTACTCTTTTTAAGTCGAAATATGATACAATTCTTGTACTGTTTCTCATTTTTTTATACAGTTTGGGGAAAGTTACTTTTAAAAGTAATGCATTACTATATTGGGTTACTCCCTAAATAGTAACAAATTGTGTTAGTTACTTTTTATGGAATAAAATAATAATACCAGTAAATACCAGTAAATTGACTAGCGCAAACCTTAGCAAATCACCTTGCATGATTCATTCTCTCCTCCCATTAATTGTGTGTCTGAAAGGGAAATCCTTATAAATGCATATATGCAATAAGGTCAGAAGGATTTTTTTCGCACATGCGCATTAATTTTTTTTTTTTTTTTTTGTTTTTTTTTTTGCAGTAATTAATTTATCCACAAGGTGGCAACTGGGGGCGTCGCTTCACAAGGTAATCAAAGAAAACCAGCATAAACAGACTTGACAATGCTACAGCGACAATGGAGGCCTACATAGACGATATTAAGATATTTACATGGGTTGTAAGTCGTGGCGAGAGATTGCTCAAATCTGCGCATGCGTCGAATGCCTGCGTATGCGTACGAGTCAAATGAAGTATACTTTCTAAGGCTGTGCGTTCGACTGTGCAAAAAAAAAAAAATAATACAAACAGTAATTGCGACTTTTTATATCAGAATTCTGACTTTTTTCCTCGCAATTGTGTTTATATCTCACAATTCTGACAAATCATTCTGACTTTGCGAGTTTAGATCTCAGAATTGTGAGGAAAAAAAGTCAGAATTCTGAGATAAACAGTTGCAATTAGCCTACTGTTTTTATTTTTTTATTCAGTGGCAGAAACGGCCTTCCATATATTAGAGTTCTTAGTTCTTTTTTGTTGTTTTGTTTTAATTAGAGAATCTCCACTTACCCGAACTCCAGGCATCATAGCATGCTGAGCTCCTGTTTTGTCAGCAAATCCCCCGGCCATATGTGAAGACAACTCACCCTAAGTAAAAGAGGAGGAAAAGAGAGTTTATTTATAATGTAACTGCTGTAGTTTGTTAGATGTTGCTTTTTTATTATTCATTTTTTAATTGTGTTGTTTATTGTATTTGATCCTCCGTTCTTTATATTTTGTCTTAGTCCTACTTTCAACTGGCCTTTAACTTCACATCAAATCAGTTTGGTAATACTCACTCCTGGGGTATGTCCTGGGGGCCCTGGCTCTCCTGGCTGTCCTGGAATACCGGGCTCTCCATCATATCCTGGGGGACCTCTGAGACCCTACAAGAGACATTAAAATCAGGCTAAAATAAAACTTAAAATTACAATGATATTACACAACATTTCACATCTTTAATCACATTTCGAAACTGATTTGCAGTTTCTTACAGGTCGACCTTTCGGACCGCCGTCTCCTCTATACCCTGGTGCTCCTGGAGGCCCCTATATAATAATAAAAAAAAAAAAAAAAAAAACATAATTAAGGTAAATAAAAACAGCCTTTATAGAATTAACACTATTGCATTAGTTTGTGTAAGTTGTTGTCATAGTCTTACAGATGTGTTGACTGTATGAATGCATGTCCTGATTTTGAACATATTTTGTTTTCCTGGAACAACATTCCTGTCTGAAAATTTAATACTTACCATATCCCTACCCCTAAACCTAATTCTACCCATAAGTTATCCCTAAAATCAGATGGAAACGATAGGTGTATAACACTGATGTAGAAGCACCTAACCCTGGTTGTAAACCTAAACTTGACATAAACCGTTCACTTGTTTCTCAGATCTGATTGGTTGATTGGAATGTTGATCCAGGAACATGTTGCACCAATGTTGCAACGTTTTTTATTAGGATGATTACTTGAAAATACATTAAAGTAAAGACTTATGGAAATACACAGAGCTGTGCTCTGTCCCCATCTAGTGTCCAGACATCAGAAAATATATAGCAAGTAAACTACTAGATACTGTATATCAGCACTGTATTTGAGTACAGCATTAAAGCACTGGTTTATTTTACTGTATGTTTAATTGTATAATTGGATCCATTTGATTTATCTATTTATTGATTTATAGTGATCAGGACAAAAGTCAATGAGAGAAAGCTCACCATTGGTCCAGGACGACCTCTTATTCCAGTAACCTGAAATCAAGATGGAATTTTTTTATTATTTACAGACTTTACAAATATATCCATCCTCATCTTCAAATGTAAGGTAATTTTTTATTCAAACATACATGTGGGACATCTCCAGGTTCCCCTTTCTGACCCTGAAATCAAGAATAGTAAATCTCATAGTCACAGGAAGTCACTGGACCGATGCATTATTATTTTTTATTTATTTACTTAAATAAATAACTGAATATTGGTAGTGCTGAGTGTAACCATATAGCTTACCTTGGCAATTCTATCCGCTGACGAGTAAAAAGAAAGAGACAAAAATAGTTGCTGTTTATCTGTTCTTACATTTCAAAACAATACAGTTTTTTTTTTTTTATTACTTTTTTTTGAAGTTTTTTGTGATGCTCATCCTTACCTGGTCTGCCATTGCCACTGCTATCTGATGTGTCACAAACAGGACAGCACTCTCCTTCTGGGATTATTACCTTTGCACAGTTAGACACTTCATCACATTGCACCTCATCGCACAAGATGGTCCCGCTGTCACAAACACAGATCCTGCATGGTTCAGGTTTCCAGATGTCTCTGTTTGTGTACACCTGTCCGTTTTCTGCACAGCTCAATTCATCCTCTACAAGCAAAAAAGGTAAATACTATATAAATAATACTATATATTTGTACACTGTGTGTTTATTAATGATATAAGGAGCTTATATGATAGGTCTTTAATTGAAACACATCAACAAAATACAATAACTTTCTTTTAAAATATTCCCCCCTCTTTTTTCCCATGAGTCATTCAGTCTTTTTCCAGCCATATTTTTCCAAATTCAAATATTCGCAATTAAAAGCCTGAATTTTGTATTTATGCTTCATATTTTTCATTTTTTATTAAAAATTACACTTTTCAAAATGGAAAAGGCACTCATGGAATCACCTGGTAATTGTGTGTCTTGCCATGCAACTAGTCCAGAAGACTAGACAGAAGTGTAAAAAGCAGTGTTATACCCTGAGAAAGTGGCTGAGAATTACTGGAAAAGGTGATCCCTTGTCTTTTGGAAAGGCTCTTGTTGGAAGGCATGAGCTAATGCTCTCCAGGAAGTCTGATTCATATATACTGTTTCCAGCAGACCTCTACTGCAATGTGCTATTCGCTCCATCATTGAAATAAAGTTAAAATATTTATAATAAACAATTTCCTAATACATCATCAAGCAATTATGAACAAGAATTTTGCTGAACAGCTGTGGCAAATTTTTGTTCAAATTTAGGAATGCAGTTTGCTGCTGTAAAACCAAAACACCAGGTGGCACCCTTGAGCTTCATCCAGCTGCCTTTAATGAAACCTTTTGGTATTTCTGCTCACCTGAAAACTTCAGTCTGAAAAGGATGTTTTTGTACCCCACTATGTGAGAAACTAGGTTAAAATAGTAAGTAAGGACTATGAATGTATCACAATATACTGTAATACTCTAATCTATACAGACAAGGAAATCACCCAAAACCTACATTCTGTAGTAGCAACAAAGTAGGAAAAGATGTAAAAAAATGTTTAGCGCTATACTCATAAAGAATGTTCATCACGTATTGACTCTGGGATGCAGATCAAATGTGACTACACCTCATAGCTGAAGGGAAGATTCAATCATTAAATTCTGAACTTGAGCATGTCAAAAGTGCGTGCACAAGCTAATGAATAAAAATAGCATAAATGAATTAAACGGATGCATTAGGACGGAGTTGATTGGAAATATCTTTTTGACCTGAGGGAATGAATGTGTCAGGGAAGGATGCCAAAGGAAACAGAGATCTTATCCTGAACACATGGCTGCTGACAACCTCAGAGAACACACCAGCAAATATACCCATTTATATAGTAATGAATAATTGATGATGGGCCATTGAATTATTAGAAATTAATGCACACCTGAGGTGGTAATGCGAATCAGAGTGGCCGTTACACTTTGAGTGTAGCCTTAGCCTACATTTTTTTCTGATAATTTAATGGACCTGAGTGAATTATTCCGCTCATACTATGGTTAACACACCTCAAGACATTGCTCAGATGTATTTCAAGACATTTGTCAGGTTTTTGTCCTTAAAATGCTCTTATGTGTAGGACTAATTTCCAATTTTCCATCTCATCAATTTGTGGAGGCTTGAGCCATTGATAGCAGACTAATGCTGTTATTAATGCAGTTATTAGAGAGAGAGAGAGAGAAGTGTTTAGCAGCAGCGTTTCTACTAATAGCGAAACTGTAAGTTTATCTGCTTCAAGAACAGTGCTGTTATTACATTATTAGTGAGAAATATCATGTAGTTCTTAAGTTACTACACTATTTTACTGCTAAAATTGTCAGAGCAGCACTGTGTGATTGTGTCCGTACTGTACTGTATGTGTGTGCATTAGAGTTGGAGAGAGAGCGGGAGAAAGAGAACATTCTTTGTTGAAAAAAAACCAGCATATGTTGGTTAAGTATGTTTTGAAGCATGGAAGCTGGTTTGAGCTGGTTTATGCTGGTCCTAAACTGGAGCTAGTTGCTTAGGACCAGCACTTGACCAGTTTAAACCAGCTCATGACCAGCTAAGGACCAGCTTCCATGCTTCAAAACATACCTAACCAACATATGCTAAGGGATGTGTTTTTTGTACATAATAAAATGTAATTTTGTGGAAAAAATATGCAAATAATTTGTGGTTTTTATCCTATTGTTTATTATATTTATTTGCTTGTTCGGTGTCATTGTGGGTTTTGGTACTTTTGCTGTTGTAGGCTGTAAGGATCTTTGAAATAACTTAAATCATTTGGCGAAATGATATGGACATGTAATGCGGTCAAGTCCTGCCTGGAACCAAAGTCTGCATCAAGCAAGTCATTTAAAGGTGCTCTAAGTGAAGTCACGCGTTTTTAGGCCAAAACATTTTTTTGTCACATACAGCAAACATCTCCTCACTATCCGCTAGCTGCCTGTCCCCTGAACACACTGTAAAAAAAACACGGCCTCTGTAGTCGCCACAAGCTCCAAAAACGGCAATAAAAACAAACTGGTGCAGCCTGGACCACTAAACATAATAAACATGCTCCAGCCAATAACCGACAAGAATGATTTTAAATGCGCGTTCATGACTGTTTCAGGAAGCACGGAGGGGAGGGGGAGGGGGAGGAGGAGGGAGGGTCTAGCTAGCCTCTGTTTTGTTTGACAACACTTCGAACGTCAACAGGAAGTTACTCCACCCAGTATCACTTAGAGCACCTTTAACTTATGGAACGGCAAAGCTCAAAAACGTGAATTTTAACACGTAAACAACGGGGCAACTACGCATTGTTTACACGTTTTCAATGTGTTGTTTGTGCGTCATTTACGTGTCGATGACACGTAAACACGTAAATGTCGAGTAAACAACGTGCAAACAATGCATAGTTGACACAGTGTTTATGTTAAAATTCACTTGTTTTTGAGCGCTCTGGCGTTCCATATTCACTCTAAAATGCCTGTCGGGCAGCTGTTTAAATCATGCAAACGCATCTCATTGAATGTGGAACATCAAATTCTTCAAAGCTGTTCACCAAGCATACAATTAAATTTCATATTTGAAATTACCAATGAAATCTGATGAAATTTTGTTTCTAAATGCTCAAATCATGACAAAAAACTGCATTTTTCAGGCTGGACCACCCAGTACACATGCGCAGTCCTAAGTATGCGTCTCAAAACACTGACTTTTTCTATAGCAACCAAGCTTTAGAAACAGCAACTGCAGTGATGCAATGACTTTACTAACTGGTGATTAGCTCTTTTATTCCGCCATCCATACATCTTTGTATATCTAAAGTCTTTGCTGGAACTACTTTAGCTATGCATTTCCCTGAAAATAATTGCACTCCTTAGAACGTTCATCAACCAATCAGATTCAAGCATTCAACAACCTAACATTAGTTAACATTAGTTAACTATAATAACTTTAGACTGATGTTTAGGCTGATTTTTGTATATTTCACTATTTCCAGATTGGGTTAGGGTTAGGGTTATGTGACTTTTGCAGATTTGAGGTAGATCTTGTTTATAGATTTGTTGCATAACGACAATGTTATAGCCACATTTGTGCTGTTGGCGTGAATAATTACAGTAACATATTCAAGCTGTATTGCACATAAAAAACATAAAAAGCACCACTGTCACAGCCCATGGCATTCAAAGTAATTCAATAAAAACAAATGTAACTACAACACTCATCTAGGATAATCAAATGGTTCGGTGGTAGGAATTTTAGACAATACAGCTGGAACTTACTATTCCCCTGAATGTTTCATAGAAAAGGTGTTTGAGTCATTACAAATTTATGGGAGGGGAACTTTCGTTCTCAAGCCACCCCTGAAAACCTTACCATTAAAGGTGAAGAGAAAGCTCACTCTTTCTCTCAGTTAGCTAATTCATTGCAGACTCTGCGCTTTCTACAGCAACGCTTAAAATCCCCTAGTGATGATGATAGCAAAAGCATGGTCCTTTGTGGACTTCTGACGTACATTTTCCACCAGTCTTCCAGTCTGGACTGACCTGACCACACTGAACATGCTCAGCATTACTCCATGTCAGCTAAAGTCTGTGGTTCCCTCCCAAATGCTCAGGCTTCCGTATGAACGGTCTAGGAAAACAATGGATAGTTTCTTTACAATTTACATCTCCACCAAGATACTGCATTGTGGGAGTTTAACTAATATAAATCACATGTATTTTCCTTTGGTTTATGTGGAAATACTCATAACTTGCTGTATTCAGGGACTTTGTTGTTGGAACAAGGCTGTATGGGTTAGAAAATGACCTTATGGAAACAGTGACTCATCTGAGTCTGTCTTTCCAACTCCAAGTATATGAGATTATGCGTGTGAGAGTAGTCTATAATTCAATAAATAAGAGTTGCATCTGAACACCGAACAATGTTAAATTATAACTTGATTATATGATGACTGTAATAACTTTATTGATGAATGATGATGTACGGTAATCACACAATCCAGGAAAATGCTTTTTTTTCCCCATAAAGGAAGCATCTGTTTAACTGTTTAAACCAGATAAGTTGCATTCAAACTCCAGGGAAACTTTAAAAGATCTCCAGGCCTGCTTTTTAAACGTCAACGACACAAATAAATTGTGTGTCTCACAGACCTCTGACCTCTCTTGTAATTAGCTGATAGAGTTCCCCACAGTTCACACACAACTCCCTCTTTTTGAAGAAGAATCTGTGTGAAAATGGGATGTTGGTGATTTGTCTACATTGTAATTCAGACTGTCACTCCAGACATATAGACCTCAGAGTGACTGTGAAACCTATGATTATTCAAGCCTTGACTCTGTGTCCTTGTGGCTACCCTTTACTGAGATACAAATGAGGATCTTCAAATGAAGAGTCACACTGATTTCAGTCTAGGGAGAACAACCTTGTTTGCAAAAGGAAACATGGTTTCCTCTGGTTTGGACATGTCTTTTTTTCACCTTTTTTTCTTTTTTGTGCTTTCGATGATGTGCGGTGAGAAACTTGGCCCAGATTTTTTTTTTTTGCACTGCATAATTTTATTGCCACATCACACTGTGCTCCAAATCTCTTACCACCAGTCCTTGATGAACTAACTTCAATATTTAACTTATTTAATCTAAACTTTTATGCTTGATTAGGCTTAATTAACACACTATTTCAAACGCAACCTATTCTTTGAAATGATCTACAATTGTAATGCTGAAAGCTATTAATAATGTCTCCCAGGCTTTATTTATTTATTTATTTATTACACAGCTTTCACCACATGTCTGAGATATCATGAAATTTATGGTGTCATAATACTCTTGGCTAGAAACAGAGCTGAGGTAGATACAAATTTTTGCTGCAAAGAAATTGATGAAATGGCAAAAACTGTTCATGGCATATTTTGTTATTTAGCATTTTTTGGATTTGATTGATTGATTCATTTATTCCTTGAAGGGTTAGTTCACCCAAAAACAAAATTTATGTCATTAATTACAAATCCCTCATGTCGTTCCACAACCGTAAGACCTTCACTCATCTTCAGAACACAAATTAAGATATTTTTTATAAAATCCGATGGCTTAGTGAGGCCTGCATTGATAGCAAGATAATTAACACTTTCAATGTCCAGAAAGCTACGCAGCAAAATCTCCAGAGTTAAATCAACTATGCTCAGAGTACATATGGTCCCTCTCTACATAGTGTTAAAATAACACTAAAGCAGAGTTAAAGTTAATGAGATAATTAAGCAATTAATTAAGTGATGATTGTGCATTAGTGATGAACACCTGCTGTTAACAAGCAGAATCACTGAAGAAAAGAGAAACACAAGAACTACAACTGACTTCAGTCACAGCCTTATTAATTGCTTAATTATCTTAATAACTTTAACTCTGCTTAAGTGTTACTTTAACACTATTTAGAGAGGGACCATATGTACTCTGAGCAGAGTTGATTTAACTCTGGGGATTTTACTGTGTAGATGTATTTAAAACAGTGGTTCGACCTTAATGTTATGAAGCAATGAAAATACTTTTAGTGTGCCAAAAAAACAAAATAACTACTTTATTCAACAATATCTAGTGATGAGCGATTTCAAAACACTGCTTCATGGCAGTTTGATACACACTCTGAACCATTGATTCGAAACAAAATATGTAAAGCTTCGAAGCTTCATGAAGCAGTGTTTTGAAATCGCCCATCACTAGATATTGTTGAATAAAGTCGTTTTTTTGTTTTTTGTTTTTTTGGCACACTAAAAGTATTCTCGTCGCTTCATAATATTAAGGTTGGACCACTGTAGTCACATGAACTGTTTCAAATACGTCTTTAGTAGCTTTCTGGGCATCTGAAAGTGTTAATTATCTTGCTGTCAATGCAGGCCTCACTGAGCCATCGGATTTCATCAAAAATATCTTAATTTGTGTTCCGAAGATGAACGAAGGTCTTGAGGGTGTGGAACGACAGGGTGAATAATTAATGACAGAATTTTCATTTTTGGGTGAACTGACCCTTTAATTTGCTTTTTAATAATAACACAATTTCAGCTCCTTCACTTTTTATACAAACTCAATATATGTTTAGATGTTGAAGGGTAAATGTTTCTCTGTGTGAGCGTCAGGCAAGATATTTAATTTATGCAGGTCAATACTAGTCACATTCTTGGCCGAGATCAACAAAATCTCATGACCAGACATAGGCCTACTCATTGCTTTCCTGACCTCTTTTCATGCATCATGAGTGAAACATCTGGGCAGTTAAAAAGTAACTTAAAATTAAAATGTTAATGATTCATCATTATTAAGAAAAAAATATACATCAATGTTTTTCCAGGCTGTGGATTAAATTTTATTTTATTATTATTATTATTATTTGGAAATCTCTGGGCATCCTGTGAGGAACAACCCTACTCATTCTTTCCAGGGACTGGAAACATCCCTCCCTTATGTTTCTCTTTGTAGAGTGTTTCCTCCTCTTTGCTTTGTTTGGATGTTGTGAGAGCTTGCAGAGCTTCCACAGCTGGTCTGTCATGATTCTAGCTTACATTACACTCTTTTGGATGGAGAACCTTTAGGCATCAGCGGAGAGGATTTATCTAAACATTTATTTCATGTGACCCCACACTGTGGTACTTCCATTTCAGATCATCCTCTTGCCTTTTTCTTTTTTTCTATCTTGTATTAACTTAAGGACCTCAATCATCATCTTCAACCTTTGTCATTAGAAGCAACTGTAAACTTGAAATGCATATTGCAATAGTATCTCTGTCTGTTATAGATATTTGAAATCAGCTGTAATGGACATGATCTTACTCTTATAAATGTGAGACTGCAGACTCCTCCACTGGAAGGCATCCCACTTGCTCTGAGAAAACCTTTGAAGTTTATAGCGGCTTATATCTTTTTAAAGCATGACATTTAGGATGGTCAAAGGGTCAGCTTAAAGGTCAGTTCTTGCAAAGGCCATAAATTGTATAGACTGTGATACTGGCTGGTTGTGTACGGAGCTTTAATATGTACTTAATAATGTATTGCAAACCGCAAACTCGTCCAGCATGTATAATATTAAAAAAAACAAACAAACACAAAGTACTGATTGGTTTTCTATAGCATACTTTATTATAAAAAACTTGATTTGGAAACACATTATTTCAATGGTCCACTTTAGACATTCTACTAACTATAAGTAACTTTACAAATACATGTCAACTAACACATTAGAGTATTAGTAGATGGTAGTAGACTGACTTAAAGGGATAGTTCACCCAAAAATGAAAATTTGATGTTTATCTGCTTACCCCCAGCGCATCCAAGATGTAGGTGACTTTGTTTCTTCAGTAGAACACAAATGATGATTTTTAACTCCAACCGTTGCCATCTGTCAGTCAAATAATGCTAGTGGATGGGAACTTCTACTATAAGAGTAAATAAAACTTGCATAGACAAGTCCAAATTAAACCCTGCGGCTCGTGACGACACATTGATGTCCTAAGACACGAAACGATCGGTTTGTGTGAGAAACCGAACAGTATTTATATCATTTTTTAACTCTAATACACCACTATGTCCAACCGCGTGCAGCACTCGTTAGTAAGGTCTGATCGCGCTCTGACAGCAGCAGTGATGTCTCGCTCTCATTGAAGTGTATGCGTGAGACATCACTGCCGCTGTCAGAGCGCGATCAGACCTCACTAAGCGAATGCTGAATGCAGGTGGACATAGTGGTGTATTAGAGGTAAAAAATGATATATATACTGTTCGGTTTCTCGCACAAACCGATCGTTTCGTGTCTTAGGACATCAATGTGTCATCACAAGCCGCAGGGTTTAATTTGGACTTGTCTATGCAAGTTTTATTTACTCTTATAGTAGAAGTTCCCATCCACTAGCATTATTTGACTGACAGACGGCAACGGTTGGAGTTAAAAATCATCATTTGTGTTCTAGTGAAGAAACAAAGTCACCTACATCTTGGATGCGCTGGGGGTAAGCAGATAAACATCAAATTTTCATTTTTGGGTGAACTATCCCTTTAAGCAGAAAGTATACTTCTTTTTTTTATGCATAGTCTAGTGTACGTGCACAGTCGAACACACAGACTTGCAAAGTATACTTCACTTGACTTGTACGTGTACACAGGCGTTCAACGCATGCTCATTGCGACAAATTGCAATACCTCTATGAGTTACAACCCATATAAACATCTTTGTATTCTTTCCTGCTAGAGATGTACAAATAATCTCTTTGCTCAATCTTTCGTCTATGTAGGCCTCCATTGTTGCTGTAGCTTGCATGTGTTCTGGCCTGTTCTGTTTATGCAGTTTTTCTTCGACTACCTTGTGAATTGACTCCCCCAGGGCATGGTTGCCACCTTGTGGATAAAGTAATTATTGCAAAAAAAAGTAAATACACATGTGCGACCTGTGAGTACAAAGTACGAGTGATTACAAAAATTTGGCAGTGCGCATTCAGTATGCGCGTACTATTCTGATGACAAAATTCACATCATGCACACTGTTCGCTGACCCTCGCGTATGCGTAAAAAGTGAAGTATACTTTGGATACTTTTGGATAGTTCACCCAAAAATGAAAATTTTGTCATCATTTACTCACCCTCAAGTTGTTCCAAACCTGTATGAATTTCTTTCTTCTGTTTACCACAAAAGAAGATATTTTGAAGAATGTCAATAACCAAACACTTGATGGACCCCATTGACTTCCATGTTTTTTTTGTTTTTTTTTCATACTTTGGAAGTCAATGGGGACCATGAACTGTTTAGTTACCGACATTCTTCAAAATATCTTCTTCTGTGTTCAGCAGAAGAAAAAAAATTCATACAGGTTTGGAACAACTTTCAGAATTGAATTTTGGGTGAACTATCCCTTTAAGGTTAGGGTTTGGGTTAGTAGAATGGAGGTAGTAGATGGGGGACCTTTAAAATAAAATGTTAGCAGATATTAGGCAAACAGCCGACTAATACTCTAATGAGAGTTAGTTGGCATGTAGTTGCAAAGTCACTTATAGTTAGTAGAATGTCTAAAGTGGACCATCGAAATAAAGTGTTATTTACCTTTTATAATCGTATTTCTTTCTGATCTGGTTTTATAAATAAAAGAAAACAGTTAGACTAAGTGAATCTTTCCAAACTCAAATTAGAAAATAGGAAACAATAGACTCATTGTGGTTTGGATGAGAAATCGATAAGAGAGTCAATGCTTTATGTCCTTTTCATGATTCCATGGTTATAGTTCTTCTCCTTAGAGCTTTTGAAAATGTCTGATTAGTCATGAGCAGCTGGTTTGACTGCAATGTTTTGTGAGAATATTGTTCTGGATCTAAGTGATTAACTGCAGAGTAATTTCAACACTTCTAATCATTTGACCAGCAGTCTACTGTATCTATATAGAAATACCATTACATTACCATTATTACATGTACCATTACACTCTAGGAAAAACAAAAATCATATATACAGTCTGTTTCTGACTGTTTAGAGATACAAAATACTGTAAGATATTTATTCAGATATATTATAATATATTATTAAAAATGTACATATAAAGCCATTTAAGTTGGCAAGTGTTAATCAAGCCGAATCAAACAAAAGTTTAGGTTAAATATTGAAATTAGTTCATCAAGGACTAAGATGTATTAAGTAAGGGTTTTAGAGCACAGTTTGATGTTGCATTGAAATTATGCAATCAAAAAAATGCAATTTTCATTGGGGTCATGTATATAAGTTGCACTTGTTACCCGCAAAACTACACTCATCAAGCAATTGCATGGGGTCTTTAAGTGCACTAACAGTAAAAATACTTCATTAGAGCATCCTTATTGACTGAGTAAATGTAAAACAATAAGAAGAGGTAGATTTGCTGTAACCATTATGGGATGGCATGGGAATGATATCATTGCTCAGACCTAGACATTACTCAGCGTTCTCTCCAGAGGAAATGCCAGTGTGAACGACTTCCTGCTGTGAAGATACAAAAATGAACTAACTTACAAGGTGGAAAAATGTCTCTCTCGTGAATGTGTTTTTGAACTTTAAGCTCCTGCCAGACTGAAGTTCTTTTCCTGGATCACATTTTCTTCCTTAATATGATATATGAAATGTTTTGGCAACATCGATTTATTGGATACAGAAAGATTATGGCTAGTTTATTTGAAGGATATATGAACAATGTTTAACATCTGTTCAGTGTAAATTGAACAGTATTTAAACAGTATGAGAAAGTAATTGGTATAATTGGCCTAATATTTACAATAATTGAGTGTACACTGGATATACAAATGGCTTGGCAAGTAACAGAACAAGAATTAAACTCATTAACATTAATTTGGTCATTCCTTGATTTTCATTTTGTGAACCACTTAAAACTGCAGCTCTATTTTTGTGTGTGTCTGTGTGTGTGTGTGTGTGTGTGTGTGTGTAACCAATAGATATTTCAAACAAATAAAGATTAAATATATGATTTTCTAATAGATCTCTGTCTTTTACAAACTGATATGCGCAACTGCCACATGGCATCTCAGGATCACAGTGTCTTTTTCACACGCTATTAGAATCTAATCTTATTGTATCCATGACTCAATAAACTGTGCAGATGTTTCCATACAAACTGGGCTGACTCAGATGGCCTAGTTATGAGATTATGAAGTGCAGGATAGTTGCTTGTTGAAAAGCACAGTGTGTTCTCATGTTGAGAGTTCTCATTTTTCTCTAGAGTGGGCTCGGGACACTGATACAAATGATTCTGTGGTGAAGTAAATACTACTTAATACTACTACTAAATACTACTAGCTTGATGATTTAATTGATTACATTTAATTTGAATTCATATTTTACTTGGAATGGAACAATGATTTTTTGAGTAAGTATCAAGTTATAAAATTAAGGAAAACCTACTCAACATTCTGATATTGGTGTTCCCATCATGCACTGGGGCATGAATAATTAAGGTTGCATTTTTCACTGTTTTCTAGCTGTATTTACACTGTTTTATCATTGCTTTTGTTGTTAGGTTTAGTAACTTGCTGTTTTGTGACATCTGGAGTTAATTGTCTACTCAAAATTGGGTACCTCATTAAATTGTTTCAAACAAAGAGTGAGTTATACTTTAAACAGAGTACTGCAAAGTAAACTTCCAATGAGTAAGTAGAAATGACTTAGCAACCTCTAACTGGCCAAGTTAAATGTGCTTGTTCTCTTTGTTAATTTTACATGCTGTAACTTAGTTAAGTAAATTTTACTTAATTCCATTTGAAATTTACAGAATTACAAGTTCCGCAAAAAGAGTATACGTTACGTTAAGGACTCTCATAGCCCTCTTTCATAGCCCACAAATGTCGGTATGCATTCAAACGCAATTTGAATTAAAAACGAACTCCTCTGCTTAGCTCTCAGTCCCTGTTCCAGCCTGAATGACATCTGTTTCATTTTCAGCACACTGTAGATATAATTATAAGGCTGTGTTCTATTATTCACTGGCAAAAGTCAAAAGTAATGTGGAATAGTTATGTTGAATGATCTTATGGCCCGAATCCAAATCCTGTGTCATTTCATCTTGTCATAATATATTTTCAAGCTGGGCAGCCACAAAGGACTTTATGCACTTTAAGTATCTGTATCAACTTTAAGCATTGGTATCAATGCCATCATGATACTGTAAATTTCTCATATTGTGAGAATCTTGTGAATGGTATGGCTGTATGTTAGTTAAACAGACGAGGAATCAGTTTTTTTTAAATATTACTCACTGTTTTAGTATTACAGATGCAGTACAGCAGTGGATAATTTGGGTAACTTTTTCCACTTTTGGGAGGCCATCGGCAGAATTTTTTTCCTGGACAGGTGGGCTAGTAAAAATGAGGCAGCGGATGTGATATGGTTCAGTTAGAAAAATGACTTGTGCCATTGAGCATGGTATCTGTCCTTCAAGGAATAGTTCACCCAAAAATGTTAATTATCATTATTTTACGCATTCTTACATTGTTCCAAACTTGTGATTTTCTTTCTGCTATGAAACACAAAAGGTGACTTTTTGAAGAATAGTCTGGCCATATATAGTTTTGTGTAAGTGATTATGTGAATGTCAAGCTCCAAAATTAAAAACTCCAAAATGAGAAAAAAAAATGGTGTATTGTAAAAATTTTAAAGACATGAAATTTAAATAATTACATTTTTTTTTTAGTTCTCCTAAGTGTTAATGATAGAAGTAGCGATGCCAAATTTGAAAATAAATTATGCTTTTGAGTCAGACCTTATCAACAAAAACTTCATAAATGAGTCATTAACTACGAAAGTCATACAGGTTTGGAACGATGAGGAGCGTGAGTAAATGATGACACAAGTTTCATTTCTGGGTGACTAGTGCTTTAGCCCGGCCTATCCACAAAATAACCAGTATATGAAATATGCTAATCTGAGCTTCTTTTATTATCCATGGTTTAGACCCATGTAGCAATAACAGACAAACAGATAGGACTAAAAACTTAAATAGGCCAAATCCAGATGAAATCCAGACCAATTGGAACAGCTGTGTAAGCTTATGAACTGTCTCAAGGGGAGTTCTCGTCATTTTCTCCACTGCCAACCTCTGCATTCTCTACACAGTCATGTTTGGCATATGCTCGTTCTCCTTGCTTCCTGATCCTGTAAGACTGCCAAAAGGATATTTGAAGGTTTTTCACTACATCTATTGTACATGAGGCTGAAGGTTTGCTTGCACGTGACAAACAAAATATACAACAGACTTTGCTGAGCTATTATAGTATATAGTGGTAAAATATCAATTGCTCTCATTTTCTAACCCCAATTGTCCTCAAGCCTTTGCTGTTCGAAGACACAGTGTTCTTTACATCGACTATGACTTCCTCCACAACCACGTTTTAGGCAACATTTGTTTTAATATTTTACAAATACTGCCAAAGCAACCAGTTGAACATCTGGAAGTCATCCCCCAGGCTTGCATTTGCTGACTGCCATAATTTACTTTATAAGTAGTTCCCATGGAGCAGTCTCAAGAGCGCGCTGAACATTAAAAATACATCCTCTGAATTGTTTATTCCATAGAGACCCCCAGTGCTACAGATTGTACAGTAAAGGTTATAGAGTTAAAAATTGGTGTCATGTGGAGAATAGGGTTCTCTCTCACTCTCTCTCTTTCTCGCTGTCTCTTTCCCTCCCTCTTGCAGGACCAAAGAGGCATGTAATCAAGTCATAGCTCAAAAATGCAGCACATGTTTTCCATCAGCACATAAGCTGTGGACTTGGTCGAATGCACATATTTGGATATTCAGCTGTAAAGTGAAAACACCCTATTTGTTGTAATATAATTGATGTGGCAATAACAATTGAAACCAGTTTTTTAAACAAAAAAGTGCATTCATGTAAAATACAGAAAAGTAGAATAGCACAGAAGGCTACACAACCTTATAATGAAAAAGTCCAATCGACAGTATAATGCTAGAAAGACGATCTTTTGTTTGGATCTGAGGGAAATTACAGTGTTTCTCACTTTATTGTGAGAAGTAATTTGTGTGCATTTGTTTAACCAAATTTACATAAAATTACACATTATCCAAAAGATTAGGGGTATTTAAAACTGTTCCATGAAATAATGCTCAGATGAAAAGAGGTTCGGATGGGTCACGTGAAACGGACGAAGAACAGAACAACTTCACTTGGACTTTATGTGGTGCGTGCTGCCATTGAAATGCCTGTGTGAAAGGACAGGATGAGAGAAACTGCATCTTTTATGCATTAGATAATGCAACCTAACCACATTTGCCTGAAAGCACGTTTAATTATTTTTTTGTTGTTTTGTTTTTCTGGAGTAATTTTCTTCTCTTTACGTTGCATAAATATTACCATTGTAACCAAACTATTTAGAAAGAAACAGCTGCTTTCAGTTAGTCACTTTAACTAGCTTGAAACCAAACAAGACATTTTCTTCAAGCGACTTTAGTTAAGTTGGTAACACTTTATTTCGATGTTCCGCTTTAGATGTTCTACTAACTATAAGTAACTTTGCAACTACATGTCAACTAACTCTCATTAGAGTATTAGTAGACTGTCTGCTTTATATTTGCAAACACTTTTGATGCACCCCAACATACATTCTACTGACTATAAGTAACTTTGCAACTACATGTCAACTTATTTACTAACCCAAACCCTATAACCTAACAGTCTACTAATATTCTAATGAGAGTTAGTTGACATGTAGTTGCAAAGTCACTTATAGTTAATAGACTTTCTAAAGTGGACCATCGAAATAAAGTGTAACCTTTAAGGTTTTTTTCTTTTGAAAAACTTAATTAATTGTATTTGCAAAGTACTATAGAGATTAACATACTTATGAGACTATTTATAACTTGTTTATTGGGCCTATTCAAAAAGGCAAATATTCTAGTTTTAGAGTAATGCTACCAAAAAATACAAAATTTTCACCTAAAAACATTATTACTTCTTAGCCCAAAAGTGCACAAAATCTCTTTTTACAAATAATGCCATTATAATTGTGTATTTTCGCTCTATTATTAACTATTATTATTATTATTTAATTTTGTAATGATTATTTACCACAAGGTGGCGCACTGCCTGTGAAACCCTAACAATAGGCTTTCAATCCAAGAGGCACACATAAAACATGTTGTTCAGATACGCATATATCAAAATCTGCTAAACATTCAAGATCAAGAGAACCTCCCCAGAAGTGTTGTGTCTGGTGACATCATTTAAGGAAAAATATACGTCACATGTTTGAAATGCTCTAAACCGGGGCATGACTGAGGTAATAGCACTCAGGTGTTTTCTCGACTGGTGTTTTTTTCTTTCTTTTTTTCCCCTGCATGTTCAGAGTCAGAGCCTTACTCATAATATCCTCACACATCTGCTCTGCATTAGGATGCAAGATGTGTTTCTGTGGAGACATGTGAGCACAGTGCTAAAGCTGAAATCGATTCAGCAGATGTGAGAGGAGGATATTGATGTGAGTAGAAAACAAATCTAATGGTGCATGTTGAAGAGTCAAGAATAAACTGTGCACTTTGCCCATCCTCATATGTCACAAAACTCCTCACCATTAATCATGTTACAGTATGGTGACCACATGGCATAACTTGCTGGTCACAACCAAAGTACAACCAAATCTCCAACTTATGGAATAACTAGAGATGCTTGCTGGTCAAAAGCAAACGTCATTTAAAATTAAGGTCCAATTTTTCGACAGTTAACAAGTTAGCAGTTTTATATTCAAGTAAAGACGTTTTATATATCTAAATAAACCTTACTGGTAATAATAATAATAATAAAATAAGACTAGTCCCATGTCTTTACAACAAAATCAAAAGCATCAGATTTAGCATCAGCACAATTAGCTTCATGAATAAACAGCAACTTACCACCGTTTTGTTCTTGGCATTTCACAAATTGTAAAAAAGCCACAGATAAAGCCAGAAACAGGACAGTCCTATAAGGCTGAAAGATCATCATGCCCATATCAAAGACATGAGCTGTTCTTGTGTGCAAAGTAACAGGGAAGAGGAAGGAAAAAAAGAGTCCAGGTTATCGCTGCACCATGAAGACAGACTGAGGTTTTTCCTGCTCAGAGCAGCAATCAGACCCAGCCCCACTCTCCACTGCCTCTTTTTTAACAGCTTTAAGTAAGAAGAATGCTGCCAACCCTAATTTTCCTCCCCCTTTTGTCAGTGCTCTCTCATAAGCATCCACTCTAGCTTTGTAGAATTACACTGTATGTTCCTCATGAGTCATGACTATTCTTTAAAGATTGGTTGTTCTTTGCTAATATTGTATATTGTAACAGTAATTTTTGAATATGTTTTTGCTGATAATGTTAGGGTCTGTTGCTAAGAAGGACGGTTAAACTGGCTTTATGACAGTCTTAACTGAGCTGACTTTACTGCCGTTGCTTATAGGCTCTCTTTTTACAAGGGAACAAGAAAAGAGTTTATATCCCATTTGTCTTGGGTTGCAGATGACAGATTTAAACCCCTAGTTGGAAAACAAGAAGGGAAGACAATAGTGAAAGGTAAAAAAGCAACTCATTTTCTGCTGCTCTGAAGGCGTTTTAATTCATTGTTGCTCAGTCCCCATTGTCTCAGTATTGAATACTAGACAATAGGATCAGCTAAACATTCCCTTTGCTGGTCTGGAAGCTTTTACAGTTCCACAGACTTGTCCAGTTCCACATTTTATTAAGTGTATTTAACATGCTGGACACATGGGTATGTGAATTACTTCATGAGCACAAACATTTATGTGAAAGATGACCAAGATCTTGCATGTGGTTTGGCTGAATGCATTATTTCTCTTTATAGTGTCAGGTTTTGCTCTTTTTTCTTTTAATTAGATTTCAAATTCAATAAAATTATATACTTTGAGAATGATCAAATAAATTATAATATGAGACATAGTATAATTTACTTAATGTTATCAGGGGGTGTTTGATCAAATTTCCTCAAAATGTGAGGAGCAATAATTAATGTGAGAAATTATGAATGAATGTTTACTGTTCACAACTGATTATGAACAGTAATTATTCCTGTACTATTTCAAGAAGGAAAGAAAATGATCTGTACTACCTGACAGATATCACTGATTTAGGTGACCTGTAGCTGACACCTCGAGGCTCTGTATAGAAACAGAGTTAAGTAAGCGGCCAGTGCGTTTTAGCCTGTTAGAAAATTCTCCCTGCGTGTTCAGATTTGCTGACGTCACTGACATGTCTTTGGAGGGCAGGGTTTTAGTGAGAGGGCGTGTGGGATTGGGAAAGGGTGGTCTAATTCTAAAGGAAGTTAACAAAACAGTTGAAAGAGCTTACAACCATCATGATAGCAAGTTCCCTCTATTTGTCTGTCTGTCTGTCTGTTTATCTATCTTTGTTCTATCGTCCATCCATCCATCCATCCATCCATCCATCCATCCATCCATCCATCCATCCATCCATCCATCCTTCCATCTATCTGTCTATGTGTCTGTATGTCCATCCATCTGTCTTTGTTCTATCATTCCATCCATCCATCTGTCTACATTCTATCTACAGTATCTATCTATCTATCTATCTATCTATCTATCTATCTATCTATCTATCTATCTATCTATCTATCTATCTATCTATCTATCTATCTATCTATCTATCTATCTATCTATCCATCCATCCATCCATTGTCTGTCCGTCCGTCCGTCCGTCTATCTATCTATCTATCTATCTATCTATCTATCTATCTATCTATCTATCTATCTATCTATCTATCTATCTATCCATCATCTGTCCGTCCGTCTGTCTTCCATCCATCCATCCATCCATCCATTTGTCTATCTACGTCCATTAGGATCTATCTATCTATCTATCTATCTATCTATCTATCTATCTATCTATGGGTCCGTCCGTCTTTGTTCCATCCTTCCATCCATCTGTCCATCCATCTTTATTCTATCATTCTATCATTTTATCTATCTATCTATCTATCTATCTATCTATCTATCTATCTATCTATCTATCTATCTATCCATCCATCCATCCATCCATCCATCCATCCATCCATCCATCCATCCATCCATTGTCTGTCCGTCCGTCCGTCCGTCCGTCCATCTGTCTGTCTGTCTGTCCGTCTATCTATCTATCTATCTATCTATCTATCTATCTATCTATCTATCTATCTATCTATCTATCTATCTATCTATCCATCCATCCATCCATCCATCCATCCATTGTCCGTCCGTCCGTCCGTCCGTCCGTCCATCTGTCTGTCTGTCTGTCTGTCTGTCTATCTATCTATCTATCTATCTATCTATCTATCTATCTATCTATCCATCCATCTATGGGTCCGTCCGTCTTTGTTCCATCCTTCCATCCATCTGTCCATCCATCTTTATTCTATCATTCTATCATTTTATCTATCTATCTATCTATCTATCTATCTATCTATCTATCTATCTATCTATCTATCTATCTATCTATCTATCTATCTATCTATCTATCTATCTATCCATCCATCCATCCATCCATCCATCCATCCATTGTCTGTCCGTCCGTCCGTCCGTCCGTCCATCTGTCTGTCTGTCTGTCCGTCTATCTATCTATCTATCTATCTATCTATCTATCTATCTATCTATCTATCTATCTATCTATCTATCTATCTATCTATCCATCCATCCATCCATCCATCCATCCATCCATCCATTGTCTGTCCGTCCGTCCATCTGTCTGTCTGTCTGTCTGTCTGTCTGTCTATCTATCTATCTATCTATCTATCTATCTATCTATCTATCTATCTATCCATCCATCCATCCATCCATCCATCCATCCATCCATTGTCTGTCCGTCCGTCCGTCCGTCCGTCCGTCCGTCTGTCTGTCTGTCCGTCTATCTATCTATCTATCTATCTATCTATCTATCTATCTATCTATCTATCTATCTATCTATCTATCCATCCATCCATCTATGGGTCCGTCCGTCTTTGTTCCATCCTTCCATCCATCTGTCCGTCCATCTTTATTCTATCATTCTATCATTTTATCTATCTATCTATCTATCTATCTATCTATCTATCTATCTATCTATCTATCTATCTGTCCATCTTTGATCTATCTATCTATCTATCTATCTATCTATCTATCTATCTATCTATCTATCTATCTATCTATCTGTCTGTCTGTCTGTCTTTCCGTCTTTGATCCATCCATCCATCCATCCATCCATCCATCCATCCATCTACATTCATTGGGATCTATCTATTTATCTATCTATAGATCCGTCCGTCCATCCGTCTATCTATCTATCTATCTATCTATCTATCTATCTATCTATCTATCTATCTATCTATCTATCTATCTATCTATCTATCTATCTATCTATCTGTCTATCTATCCATCATCTGTCCGTCCGTCTGTCTTCCATCCATCCATCCATCCATTTGTCTATCTACGTCCATTAGGATCTATCTATCTATCTATCTATCTATCTATCTATCTATCTATCTATCTATCTATCTATCTATCTATCTATCTATCTATCTATCTATCTATCCATCCATCCATCCATCCATCCATCCATTGTCCGTCCGTCCGTCCGTCCGTCCGTCCATCTGTCTGTCTGTCTGTCTGTCTGTCTATCTATCTATCTATCTATCTATCTATCTATCTATCTATCTATCTATCTATCTATCCATCCATCTATGGGTCCGTCCGTCTTTGTTCCATCCTTCCATCCATCTGTCCATCCATCTTTATTCTATCATTCTATCATTTTATCTATCTATCTATCTATCTATCTATCTATCTATCTATCTATCTATCTATCTATCTATCTATCTATCTATCTATCTATCCATCCATCCATCCATCCATCCATCCATCCATTGTCTGTCCGTCCGTCCGTCCGTCCGTCCATCTGTCTGTCTGTCTGTCCGTCTATCTATCTA
>NC_063049.1:37080446-37162946 GCF_018812025.1 Megalobrama amblycephala
TGAATGTTGGAGGTATTATTTTATCTGCTCAAAAGAAGTAAAACACTATTGTTAAAAAACACACACATACATACAATCAACCAACTGAAAGATCATTTAGGAAGAATGCCACTAACCAAGAACCGTGACTGAACAAGAGCACTGCTCTTTTCCAACCCGATTAGAAACTTCAATTTTGTATTCACAGCTATCTCCCCGCTCTACCGAGAGGATTTTCAAGACTGCCACATTGTCTTTGAAGGAGATTTTGTATTTTCGACTTCCTGTCATCTCTTTGCCATCTCTGAACCATTTTACTTTGAGATCTGGACTTCCTGAAACTTTGCACTCAAGAGCTGCAGAGTCACCTGCTGTTACACTGATGGATGGTGGTTTCTCAACAAATCTAGCTGGTTCTTTAACGAAAATGAAATAAATCAATTAATAAATCAATAATTAATAATCATAATAATAACAATAAGAGGAAAGTACTACAAAATAATATAATACTAAATATTGTGATATGTTTATAGTTTAATTCTAACCTTGAACTGATACAGTGGCCTCGCTTTTTTGTTTTCCAGCCTCATTTTCAGCTTGACAAGTATATTTAGCCCCATGATTAATGGCCACATTTGCTATTGCCAGAATAGCAATGTTGTTTTCAAAACTTGTGGTAATATTAGGATCATCATCTCTGACTAACTCTGAGTCTTTAAACCACTGAACTGTGATAGGAGCAGAACCCTTAAGAGCTCCTTGCATTTTCACAGCACTGCCTAAAACTGCAGTGGTGTTCTCAATCTTCTTTACAAAGGATGGTGGGTCTACATGAAAAAAATGCAGATTAATTTTCATATTAAATAAAACATTAACAACAACAACAAAATAAATTTGTTTAGGCCATTGAAATTGTTTGTACCAACCTTTCAATTTGGCCACTGCTTTTGTAATTATTTTACCAACGTCGTTGGAAATGCAGCACTGATAATCTCCAACATCTGCACTTTCAAATGATTTGATTTCCAAATATGCAGCTGAGTCCTTTGAAACAATACTGTACTTCTGGTCAGAGGATACTGGGTTTTTATTCTTAAACCAGGTCACCTCAAAAGGAGCAGTGCCTGTAACTTCACATTCAAGCTGAGCTGTGCACCCTTTGACTACCTCCACCATTTTCAACTCCTTTTTAAAGGCAGGAGGTTCTAAGAACAATAAAAGCAATAAGATTTAAGACGACCCTTCCATCTCAATATAATAACTATTAATCAGAAGGTAAGAATCTTGAGTATTACCTTTTACAGTTACTTGAGAGCTGCAGCTTTCACAGCCAGCCTCATTCATCACTTCACAAGTGTAATTTCCACTGTCAGACTCAGACAATTCAATAATCTCAAGAGTGGCTTGGCCGGCTTTAAATGTGATTTTGTGTTTTTCAGAGGAACTAAGCGGTTTGTCATTCAAAAACCAAGTCACATGGAGTTCAGGCGATCCTTTGACAGTGCACGACAGGCGTGATGACACTCCTTGTTTCCATAAGATCTTAGGCTCTAGCCTTTTAACAAAGACTGGAGGTTCTATGGATTAAAATGCAATGGGAGGAAAAGATTTTTGATTTGTTTGAAAGAAAAAGACAAATTAAGAAAAGACAACTTCAACAGGTAAATATAAGAGACATGTGAAGAAGCGCTGTGAAAATAAGCTGTATTACTTAATATGACAAAGAAGAGCAGCATCAACTGATGCTTAAGCTTTGTCACCTCTGTCTAAGCAATGCAAATACAGTTATCTGCTCACACTGAAAGAAATTAATACCCAGTCATGCAGATTTGTTTCAAATACTGCATTTAACATGGGCATTAATCTGAAAGTCTTACCTTGCACTGTCACACTAGAAGAGCAACTGCTGCTTCCTGCATCATTGGCAGCAGTACAGGTATATGTACCTGTATCTTTGAGTTTGGCCTTTTGAATCTCAAGACAGGCTATTTTTTCCTCAAAAGCTAGTTTACAGTCCATTGTAGTATGGAGTTTCTTGCCATCTCTCATCCAGACGATGGAAACACCAATGTCTTCATCTACCTGACACTCAAGACGTAGTAGATTTCCCACAGCAATAGTGGTTGACTCAAAGCTCTTCACAAAGCTGGGTTTGTCTATAACCTTCAGTTCAGTGCAGCAAGTAGCTGTACCAACACTGTTTGAAGCTTTGCAAAGGTATGTTCCCTGATCACTTTGTTGTAGATTCAAGATTTCAAGAAAATACTTGTTCTTGTCAGAGGACGCTTTGCAGTGATCATCAAGTGAAATGACAATATTGTCTTTATGCCAGACAACATTCATTGGGTCAGAACCAGAAATAACACACTGAAATTTTGCTTGCTTGCCCACAAATAAAGTCATCGAATCGGGCTTTGAAACAAACTCTGGTGGGAAAATCTCTACAAAAAGAAGATATCAATAAGAAGATATCAATAACTTTTCCAACAAAGTATCAAACACAAAGCATGTCAGCTCCAGAGTTAAATATTTCAAGACAACCAATGGACAATAAGAAAGCTGTATTTTTCTTACCTGTCACATTTAGATTAGCAGAACAGCTGTCACTTCCATGGCGATTTGAAGCTTTGCAGGTAAATTCTCCACTGTCTGCGGTCGATGGGCTAAAGATCTCCAGGGATGAGGTGTGATGACGGCTGATAATTCTGCATTTGTCACTATGTCTGAGCTCAGAACCAGACTTGAACCACTTGAAGGTCACTGCGGGAGCCTCCTCAATCTCGCATTCAAACTTTGCAGGACTGCCAACATTGACCTCCAGATTTTGAATTTTCCGCCTAAAAACAGGTGGCACTGAATTGTGCACACAGATAAAAAGCAAATTACTACATTATATTTAACATGTCTGCTGACAATAATAAATAATAAGTGTGAGCATGAAAAGCAGAAACCACTGACTGGCACTTTCAAACATCTGAAATATTCTACAAAAACATTTATGAAGTTCAATAGGTTTAATGTAACCATTTAAATACATCCTAACCATCTATATTCCTTATAGATATGGTATTTTCAAAAAGTGCCAATTTCTGTGGTTAGTGTAATGGAGGAGTGGAAAAAGCATTCCAGGAAAACTGTGAAGAGTAATGGTGATCTCGCTATGAGGGAGGAAAACAAACAAATTGAATGAAGAGTGAAAAAGACTTGACATCTATGCATGCATGCAAAAAAGATCAAGAATGAGGTGCTCAACGACTGATGAAACAATGAAAAACAATGGAGTATTTTAAGACCAATTTCCAGAGGTGAATACAACAAAAGGTGGAAAATACTAAAAGAGTGAAGGAGATGAACGTTGGAATGACACTGAAAGATCCAGCGAGTTAAGAGTTGATGTGAAGAAGTGAAGACATGCTAACATTTCAGTGATGTGAAAATGGTGGCAAAATCACAGCATTGTGAAGAGTATCAGAGCGGAAGGCATTACGAAGGTATCTTCACATGTCTGATGAAGCGTGTCTATTTTAGCTATGAATGGCAAGAGTTAGTCATGTGGGATGGGATGGCAAAATAATCCCATAATTCCAACCTCTTAAGAGCACAGTGAGGTGGGAGGATGTTGAGGTCTTGCCAGCATCTCCAACAGCCTCACAGGTATATTCTCCTTGATGATCCTTCATAACCTTGCTGATTACTAGTGTGTAAGTGTCATGGTCTTTGGAGCACTTGAACTCTTTGCCAGACTTAATAGTTTTTCCATTAAAAAGCCAATTCACTTTCTTTACATGTCTAATAGTCAATGAAAATTTTGCCTCTGAATGTTCCTCTATTACAATATCCTCCAAAGAGCTTTTAAAAATTGGGTAACCCTCTCTAACTTCTTCTTTCTCTAATTTCATAAATGCTTCAGTTATATATTCCTCCCTTTCCTCTCTCTGAAAGACGACTTCAGTGGACCGTTCAATTGGAACAGGCCCCAAAACAAGTTCAGTTGTCATACCTGCAGCCCCTACATCCCTCTCATGCCTTTTTACTGTCACAGATCTGGTTTCTTGTTGCTCAACTTGGATAGACTGTTGAATCTCAATTTTTGATTCACTTGCCACACGAATAGCTGACTGTTGCACAAAAGCTTGCTCTTTAGCCGTTACAGACTGAAAAGAGGCTTTGGCTTCAGTTTTCACAGTTGCAGATTGAATATTTAGTGATGTGAAAGGCTCTACATTTTCTGTCATTCTTACCATCTCCACCACAGGTGAAAGCATTTCTTTTGAAGAAGCCTTGGTAACCTGTAATCTTTGGGGCCTGTTGATTTGCATTGTGCCTGGCTGCTCTGAGGTCAGAACCTGTTGCTCTCGATAGACAACAGAGTAGAAAGCAGCTTGAAGTTCACTTCTGAGATCAGCAGTCTGGGGATACTCTCCTTCAAAAGCAATTGTAATTTCAAGTGGGGCACTTGCACTTGTAATAAGGTAAGTGAACATGACATATTTGGGTTCTATTCTTTCTTTTACCTCATGAATTTCTACAGCTCCTAAACTCTCCACTACATCTGCCAGGATCAAAGGCTGGTCAAGAGCAACAGCAGTTGCAAGAGTACTTTTTAACTGGTGCTTAATGTCCAATGAATGTGGTTTTGGGGGTGAAATAACAAAAGTAAGCTCTTTAGGTAGAGTTTGGCTCTCTCTTGCCTCTGACACTAAAATAGTACCCATCTTCTGCTCACTGATAACTGCTGTGGTTGTTTCAGATTTTGTAATATCCTCGGATAGCTCAGCTTTGATTACCCTCTTTTCTTCCATTAATACTGACTGTCTAACTGACTGTCCTTCCTGAATTTGAACAGCAGAGTCTTGTTCGGTGGCCACAAGAGCAATACTACTCTCTGTTGAGATAGCCTTTTCTTCTACATAAATTAATTCAGATGGGATTTTGGGTTCAACTTTGCTTTCAGACACAAATTTCTCAATTGTTCCTATATTCTCTGTGTGTCCCTCCTCTATATCCTGACTCTCTGACACAGATGGCACCTGCACAATATTCCAGTGATCTTCTTTCTGAATTAGGGCACGCTGCTCTTTAACATCACTTACAAAAGGAGTTTCTTTCGGTAACGGCACTGGCTCTGAAAAGACTTGAAGAATACTTTCAGGTTTGGGTTCTTTTCTGATTTCAGACTGCATGCCTGTAACAGACACATCAAGATCTTTACAATAATCTGCGGTATGCTCTCTTTTCTCTTCTGTGCTTGCAGCATGATGACGAGCTTTTTCCTGTCTCTGTACTGCAATCTGTTCATCTGGCTTTTCCATTGAGATTATCCCTTCTTTTGTCAACGTATTTTCTAAATGAATTGACTGAAGATGCAAAGGAGCAGGAGCTTCCTTGCCAGGATGAATGAAAAGTTCTGTTTTTTGTGCTGAAAACTGAGAGGACTCCTCACATGTCACTGTCTGCTGTAAATCCACTGACACTGTATGCTTAAGAATAGGACTTTTTTGAGTATCTGCCTTCTCTTGGATTGGTTTCTCACTGCTGAACCTGCCTTCAGATGGAAGAATATCCTGATCTGTGATGACCTGTAAATGCAGAACTTGTTCTTCTTCTCTCTGGGACTGCACTGAAATGGCACTTTCTAAACCTGGTATCAGACTTGACTGATCAGCTTGGAGCTGATGCTTTTCCTCAGCAACAAGAGCAGATTTAAATACATTGTCTTTGACTAGAGATGCCGTCTCCTCAACTGGTCTGTGAATCGATAACCTCTGTTCTTTTGATAAGGTTTGGGCAGTCTCACTAACTGAAAGGACAGCTGGTTTCGGTGGTTCTTTCTTCACTGATGTCTGAAAAGTAGATTCTTGAGTTGACAGTTCTTTTGAGTGACCTTCTGTGATCTGTTGTTTCTCTGTTGAAACTGCACTGTACAGAATTTTAACTCCCTCTTTAACCTGGTAGCCCTTTTCCTGCTGAGTATGAGGTATAACCTGTGAATGTTCTTTAACAATTGGGAGTTTTGTCTCAACTTGGTGACTTGATAGTGGATACTTGGGCTCAGGAGATGCTTTGATCTGTTCTGTTTCTCTGGTTGATAATGGCTCAGCTTTGACAATCGTCAGTGGAGTTATACTCTCAGTTATGGCAGACATTACTTGTGAGGGGTGCTCTTTTGCAATTTCCAGCTCTGTAACTTCTGGACTTGTGATTCGTTCAAAGTGCTGTTCTGTGAAGCCTTGGCGTTCTTGAACTGCTGAGGTCATAGTAGCCATCTGGAGTTGCTTCAAAGGGGTTGCTACCATTGGTTCTGGCTGGACTGAAGCAGATTTTACTCTCTCCTGCACTTCATAAGATTCCAACACAGCAGCCTGATGAGTCACCTGCTCCTTGTGCACAGTTGCAATGGAAACATCCAAGTCATGCAGAGTATCAACCTGCTCGCTCGCTACCATTTGCCTATCTTCAGTGCCAATGGTGTAAATTACCTGCTGGTCTCCCTGCAAACTAGCACCTGCCTGTCCAGGTAAGCTAACACTGTACAAACGTGATTCAGTGGATTCCTCTTTCATGGACACCTTGTAACTTTTTTGCTCTTGAACTAATTGCTGTTTATGAAATACAGAGACTTTTTTGTGGAATACTATCAACTCAGCACTGCAGCTTGCCTCCCCAAAAGGATTGACAGCCTTGCATGTGTATAGTCCACTGTCTTTCTGTTTGATGTTATTCATGATAAGGAAGCCAGAGCCATCTGGGTTACTTACAACAGAACAGATCTGGCTTGACTTAATCTGAGAACTACCCTTAAACCACTGAACATCAGGGAGGGGAGTACCAGTAACTCTATACTGAAATTTCACCTCGCTGCCCTCCGCACACTGCACAGGTTGAATTTGTATAGTAAAGCATGGTGGTTGCCCTGGTATTTTGAACATTTGTTCCACCCACTTTTCTGCTGCTGATAATTGACTCACTTGTACCTTTAATACTGTTTTGCAGGTGGTTTGGCCAAATCTATTACTGGCGGTACAAGAGTACTCTCCCTCATACTCTTTCTTTACTTGTGTTATTATTAAAGAGTACTCATCTCTCTCCTCTATAAACTTATAAACAGCCGAAGAAGTGACAACTTTTCCATTATAGAACCACTGAACTTTTGGCTTTGGAAAACCAGATACTGTGACAGTAAACCTAACTGACTCTCCAACAGTAACTTCCATGGGTGTAAGCTTAGACTCAAATACAGGTTTCTCCTTTTTTCTTTCCAATGAACTAGAAAAACGTTTTTGCTCTGGCTTGAGTTCAAGTGTTTTTGATTTCTCAGGTAAATGTAGTGATGTGCTGTAGGTTTCTTCCTCTTCTTCGGTCTTCACAGTCAAACTAGAAAATTCTGTATGAAAATAATGGGATTAAAGATTCACCAAAATATTCTCATAAATTACAAGTTTAGATAAAGATGGATGTCAGTCAGTATTAGAAAAGAAGCGGACATAATAATGTCCTTAAGACATTAAAAAAATACAGAATAACAGTAAACAGTTTCATCATAATTTTATTTACTTTTCATGTACATAGAATTACAATAAATGGGCAGAATGCATTAGTGATTCTAATAAAATGATGGCACAGTCATTTAAATTTCTTTATCTCTATCCACACAGGTTTGACTAGCTGACCTACATTTGTATCCCAAAATAAAGACAATTATAGATATGGAAAGGCATAGAAATTAGAACACATAAGCAAATAATAAAATCATCACTGTATAATTTTTAATCTAACCTATTTTTATTTTAACCTTTTTATTTACAACCTATTAAATCTTTAACTCACTTACCACTACTTTTAGAAAAACATGATCGAACTATACAACAAAAATGTTAAATTATTATCCAACTCTATGCAGTCTTATTTATACTGTAAATGATGAACTTGAACTAAGAAAGTCTCTCCAAATGTAATTAAAACTAAGTATTTAAATGGTTTTTCCAATCACGCTGTTAACATTAAAGAAAAATCACAAAGGGGGAAAATAATATTCATGCAATTTGAATTAAAAAAAAAAAAAAAAAAACTGTCAAAATTTGAAATTATTACACTGGACATGCATTATCAAGAAAATTAATTAGATCTTTCAAAACTGTGCTTGAAAATCTCACCTAAACTGTTGGCAGACATAATCAAAGGTACCGTATTTCATTATAAATTATGAGTCAATTCACCACCAAAAGCAAAGTCCAAGTACACCATCCAAAAGAGAGAAGAAGAAAAAAAAAAAAAAGAGGAAAAAAAACGAAAACTGTCCCCCAGAGCGGAACACCAAATGTAAGTTACTGAAGAGAAATTGAGGAGAATTTTAGGTCTTTTCAATAAATTATGGATCAATAATTAAAATATATACCACTGAATAATAATTCTGAATGCAGATTGAACAAAAGTTTCTATACATAATTTCACAATAATTTACAACTGTAACACATAAAAAAAACTGTGTACTACATAAAATCTATTCAAAGTAAACAAAACAACAAATCTGCCTGACATTGTTTCATAAACTACACTTAGTCAAATTAAAACACCTTTAACAATGAAGTTGTTTCAGTGTAACCAGCTTTGTTTTGGATAATACATTTGAATTCACCAGCATCACTCTGAGTTACATTTGTTATTAGCAAATTGAAATGCCCTGATGCTTTCTCCTGGATAATATATCTAGTATTTTTTACCGGAGCACCATCTTTGTACCACTCTGCTGTGGGATTTGGTTTGCCACTCACTAAGCACTGAAGAATCACAGGTGTGCCTACAGCTGCAGTGACATTTTGTAGTGGGATTATACATTTTGGGGGAATTTCAGTGACCTGAAACTCAAAACTACAAGTGCTTGTTGATTTGCCTTTGAATTCTATTTTCTCATCTTTTGAGGGTTCCGCAAAGACATCAAAATTAATACTAACATATTTCTCTCCTTGCTCACTGGTCTCGTTATCGGTAACAGCAACCAGTCTGACAGCTTTCTGAGACTCATCAGATTCCTGTTGGAACTCAAATTCAAGCTCTATCTCTGATGTCTGTTCTCCATCAAATGATGAATTTCCAACCACCAAGTCAAACTTCTGAGGCTGAACTTTTGCACTGCCAAGAGAAACTGCAGTTAGTTCTCTTCCCCTTGTCTTGCCTGAGAATGACTGTGGATTCATAACCATAAGCGACGCCCTGCAAAGTGTTTCACCAACAACATTAATAGCTCTGCATGTATATATGCCACTGTCATGTGTGTTGGCTTTGAGAATCTTCAGAAAATGATTATCACCATCTGAGCTACAGATGTACTTTTTCTTATCCATAGGAATCTTCATATTGCTTTTGTACCATGACACTATTGGCGAGGGAATACCCATTAAAGAACATTCAAACATTACATTTGTGTTTTCAAGAGTTTCAATGTCATAAATAGGGTTTATAAAACGTGGCGGCATTTCTGTAACTTCAAAAGCTATTTTTAAATCATCACTTTCTTGAGTTATGAAATCCACAGTCCCTTCCTCAAATATGCTTGGAAGAACATCAAGGGATATGATCATACTTTTGTTATCAGCTGTATACTCTGGAATGGTAACAATCTTTACCTGTTTTTCAAACTCTTTCACCTCATTCTCATCTAACTCAACCTCCAACAAGATTTCTTGAGGAGAGGGAGACCTTGACGGATCCTCATCCTCTTCAACATCAAACTCAATGACATGCTGGTGGGTAACAGCAGGAGGGGGTAGCATTTGCCTTGCTTCCTGAGATATAACAACAACCAAAGCAACACTTTTTGCCTCACCAACATAATTAAGAGCCTCACAGATATATTCCCCTTGGTCAGCTTTTGTGATATTCCTAATTTCGAGGGCAATGTTGTCACCATCTCTTTCAATACTAGTCCTCTCATCTGCTTCAAGCTCAGTTTTGTTTCTAAACCATTTCACCTCCGGAGTGGGTAGTCCAAATACTTCAGCACAGAACAGTAAGGAATCACCCTCAAAAACTCTTCTTTTTGTAAGTGGCTTAAGGAAAGCTGGAGGGATTCCCTGAACCTTTTCCTGAAGTGTTCCCAAACTTAGTGACCCACGTCCCTCTGGAAGAATCATACCCTCATCGATAGTAAACACAGGGGGAGTTGTTTCAATACCTTCATCATCTGGAGAACTGAGAAACTTAGCCGGGGAATAAAAACCTTCACTAGAGCTAGTTGAGGGTCTCTTATGTTCCACAGGGGAAAACGGATATTCAGGAGGTGTCATGACACCCCCTGGAGTCTCTGAGGGGGTATGGAAAGATTCTGGTGACTTCTGAATTTGAGAAATTTCTGTGGAGGAAGCTGGTGTGTAGAACCGTTCTATTTCTGCCATCTCCTCACTGAATGTGCTACCTACTTCAATAGACATTTCTGACTCTGGTGACAAAGGCCTTCCCCAATCAGTTGGTTGGTTATAGTAGTCATAAACAGCACTAAATGTTACTTCTTCTTCCTCAAGTTTGGGAACACCAACTGCCCCTAGCCTAGCAGATTTTTTTTGTTGTAGCTGCTGTCTCTGTGGTGGGTACTCTGACAAAGGGTAATCTGCTGAGTCAGATTGCAATACTTTTCCAACCTCAATTTTCGGTTTTACACTAAGAAGTTTTGTTATATCTGTTTCCATCCCATCACGTTTTATATCAAATGGACTGACGTTATCCTGTGGCACGTCCTCAATTTCTGCTCTTCGAATACCAATAGTACTCATTTTTATGGGTTCAGTTATTTCAGCAGACTGTGCCTTGGTTTCTAACATGACAGCTTCTTGAGCAGAGTTATCAATTTCACTTTGCCTGATGCATGCTTCCTCTGCTATAATTCTTTGCTTAACTGTGCTATCCGAAACTGTTTTAAAGCTCACAGAACTGTCATTTGGGTTCATTTTATCTGGTAATCTAGGCTGGGGTCTGAATAAAGTAGGCGATTGCTGGACCTCAGTAACATTGGCCAAGGATACAAAATGCTGCGAGTCAAATAACTCTGATTCTATAGAATACATTGTCACTTCTGACTTTTCTTCTAAAGTTTTTTCTTTGTTGTCCAAAACTGCCTCTGTTGGAGCTCTTAAGGGGAATGTCTTAGCTGCACTCAAAATAGGATATTTTATCCTGTCCTCACTGGAGAGAATTGAAGTTATTTGTTCTTTTTCATATTGCTCAGGTTCAAGAGCAAACTCTGGAATATCTTCAACAGGAAAAGAGGACTCATCCTTTGATTGTGCTGTTGGCTCAACAGGCTCATCTACAAAAGATGTTGGGGTTTCAAATGCTTGTTTTAATTTTGATACTTTAACCTCTGCCCCAGACGACAGCAAACCACAGCCTGTTATTGCGGGCATGTCTGAAGCTGGTTTCTTAATGCGCTTAATGAGTTTGGGAGCATCTGGCTGTGGGTAAAGGGATTCATCAGTTTTGCTAATATCCTGAAATTCGGTAGGTTTCACTGAGTCATAATCAAGAACGTCCTCACTAGTAAGAGTAATATCTTGGGATGGTGTGGAAGAACTTAAAGTTTTTGTTCTAACATTGGTGATTTCTAAAGATAAGCCAAGAGATCTTGTTTGGTTATCCACTTCTGTCATGCCAATGGATGAAAATCCAGAGTCCAGAGTTGCAGAATCAAAAGACACATCAGCAACACTTTCAACCAGCCCAAGTTTGTTAGATGCAATGCATCTATATATTCCAGCATCAAGACCTGTGAAATTGTCAATGAAAAGTCTGTAACTTTTGTCTTGTACCTCAAATCTATATTTACTGGTATTAAGATCAATGCAAACATCATCATGGAACCAGGTAGCTTCAGGCGTTGGTTCACCAATTATGATGCACTCAAGCATAGCAGTCTGTCCTTCTGAAGCACTAATGTTATCTAGTTCTCTAACAACTTGGGGAGCCTCGCGACCATCATCAAAAGAAAATGTGAACTTGTGCTTCACTGTTTGAGAGGTGCCATCATCAACCGGAGATTCTGAGGTTCGCTCAACGGGCTTAAATGTGTCTTTAGCTACATCAACCATTTCTAGCACTGGAGTTGGAGCAGTTATTCTGATCTCAACTGGTGAGGAGTGGATAGATGTGGATGAAGTTTGTGGTATGTGGATGACTGGCTGAGGTACCTGCAACATGTATTTGCTGTCTATCTCAGGTTTCATTAGGGACTCAAGTTCTTGCTCTATCATTTCTTCTTCTGTGAATACTGATTCATCTGATACTTTAACTTTTTGAGGAGGGACGATCTCTGTCTTTGACGGAACATCTTCAGCTACTTTAAATATGCAACATGAACTTGCTTTTCCATGTTTGTTTGCAATATTACAAGTAAGCACACCTTGATGGTCAATGGTTGGATAATAAATGGTCAGTGTTGATGAATTTGCTTTGGTACGAACATCAAAATCAGGGTCTCTCATTATAAGATGTCCATCTTTAAGCCATGAAACTGATGGCTGGGGATCTCCCTGGAATTGGCAACTTATTTCAGTCATCTCACCTCTCTTTACCTCAACCTCTGGCTTTAATGCCGTCACAAAGACAGGTGCTCCTGGTTTTACTATACCCATAGACACTTTCCCTGCAATGGGAGCAATGCTAGGGATTTCTTGTTTTGAGAGGGTTTTCTGTTGCTCTATTACATCAGGTTTCTGTCTAGACATTGTCACATCTTTTACATCACCATGGTGCCGTGGAACTACATCCACATAACCCAAATATTGTCTTTCGATACCTCCAGTCACATCTCTACTTATTTTATCAGGCATAAACTCTTCAGGCTTTGTATACAAAATAACTTTTCCTGTTGGTGAAGCTGTGGACATCAACGTTGTCTCAGGTGTTACAACAGAAGACTGCACATGCTCTGCAATGGCCCAATTAGATTCTAATTCAACACTTTCTTCTTGCTCAATTGGAACATCTTGTTGCCATTTTTTAATCCGTTTTGCTAGAGCCTCCTCCTCACTGACAAAATAGTCACTTTCAGTCCTTAACTTCTCACTATCAGCCTCAGAAATAATTTGCTTATGTGTTTTAGGCCTATCGGTTACATAGGACTGAGAAGAAACATCACTAAAGAACCTCTCCTTTGCTGTTCTCTGTGGTGACACCCTTTTCATCTTTTCCAATTCAACATCTTTATATGTGGTGTTACCAAGAGTGCTTTCTAAAGCACTCTCAGTAACACTGCCCCAATTAGGATCAAGTTTAACAGCCTGTTCTTGCTCAGTCAAAACATCTTGTTGCCATTTCATTATACGTTGAGTTAGTGCCTCTTTTTCACTCACATGATCGCTCTCACTTTTTAACTCATTTATTCTTTCTCGCGATAAATGTAACTCACTCTCACCTGAGCATTCACTTGAACGTATTTCTTTAAATGACGATCTTGAAGTCTTTGTAAATGAGGATTCCCTCTGAGCTTTTAAAGTTGCTGCTGCTGATTCTTTCTGAACTTTGCCAAAAGATTCATGAGAATAAGAGCCTTTTTGCTCTGACTTTCGGGGCACAACAGACTCTGCCTGATCAACCTGCACATCTTGTTGCCATTTTTGAATACGCTGAGCTAAGAACTGATCTTCACTCTCTAAGCGATCACCCTCCACGTTTTTCTCAAGGATGTTCTCCATAGACACAGATTTATTTTCTAATTTCTTTACAGGAGCCTTTGTACTTTCAGGTTGCAGACCATCATCAGCAAGAAAGTTTTCTTCCTTTAACTTCACTGCCTTTGCCCTTGAAGACTCTTTGTCTGCTGGCTTCTCATGTGACGGGATAATCTCCTTTGTACTGCTTGCTTGTTTTGAAGCTTCTCCTGTCTCTAACCACTGCAACACAAATGGTTCCTTTGCCTTGACCTGTGCTTCTTCATTCCACTGCACATCCTGTTGCCATTTTCGAATGCGCTGAGCTAAGAACTGATCTTCACTTTCTAAGCACTCACTCTCCAGGTTTTTCTCAAGGATATTCTCCACAGACATAGCTCTCTGTTCTAATTTTTGTACAGGAACTGTTTTACCTTCATCGCCAAAAAATATTTCTTTCATTGGCTTCACTGCCTTGGCTCTTGAAGACTCTTTTTCTTGTGACTCTTCATGTGATGCACTTATCTCCTTTGTACTGCTTGCTTGTTTGGAAGCTTCACCTGCCTCTAACCACTGTAACACAAATGGTTCTTTTGCCTTGGTCTGTGCCTCTTCATCCCACTGACTCAGGCTAGCATCATCTTTGGTATCTAAAATGTCATATTCTATGTCCTTTTCTAACTCCTCTTTAGAGGTGATCCCTTGATCCATCCGTGCATCAGATACATCAACTTGAATGTCTTTTCTTAAAGTATCCTCTAGAGGAAGTTCTCCCTTCATAATTCGTAGTGCCCTAGATCTTGACTGAGGTTCAAAGGAGTGTCTGACTCTTCGTTCTGCTGATTGGGAGCTGAGTCCAGTAATTCTCTCCAGTCTGCTCTGATATTCTGCTAAGCCTCTACCACTTTCAGCTTGCTCACCAGGGCGAACGACATGTTGAATTTCAGGCAAAGTAGATGGCTTTACTCTGAGTCTCTCAACATAATCTGTGTAACAAGGCTCACTTGTAACCGATTCCACCTCAAATTCAGATGAGGACATTGTAGATATTGAAAGTCTCTTTTTCTTTTTGACAGCCTTTTGTAAGAGACTTAGTTTTGCTTTAACCTCTCCATGAAGACTGTCTGTGTCACTAAATTTGTCACTGTACCTATCACTACACCGGTCACTGAATTTATCACTAAACCTATCACTGTATCGGTCACGACCTGTGAATCTGTCACAGTATATATCACTGTATCGATCACTGAACCTCTCGTATCTCTCGTACATCGGAGTTGGAGAGCGTGCACGTTCGGATGCAGTCTCAAATTTGCTGTCTTTGTCTGGTGTTCTTGATGGGGATGAAGTTCTAAAATACATTGTGCGGAACAGAGTGCTTTTTGATCTATGACGCCCCTTTGTTTGCCCTTTGCTTGTTTTATCAAAAGGAGAGCCAACACATCTTAGATCTACTCTAAATTTTCTTTCTTTTGTTGAATCAGCTAATGAATCTGAGCTTGAGTGGGCTTTGTTTGAAGATCTAGAATGGCTAAAATAACACACATCTTGCTCTTCCCTCAATGATACAAGAAGTGATGCTGTGGTTTCAGCAGATCCTTCAGTGTTAATTGCCATGACTTTGTAACTGCCTGAATCTTTTTCCTTAATCCCTTCAATTGTTAAACTGGTTGCGTGCATATGCATTTTACTCACTGTATATATTTTACGATGGTGCTCCTTCTGTATCTGTCTGTTATTATGAAACCACAATATCGTTGGAGGTGGCATTGCAACTAGCTTGCACCTAAAAGATGCAGTGTCACCCTCCACAACAGATTGAAATTTCAGCTTTTTGGTGAAGGAGGGTTTAATGTTTTCAGATGGGGCTACAAGACCTTGATCTAAACTTTCTTCTGGGTCTGAAAATGCACCATGTTGCGGTCCTCCTTTTTCCGTGTGTTCAGCTCCTTCTTTATAAAACAACTCTGGAAAAAAGGGAGAAAAATTTCAACAAAATGCCCAGTTTGCTAAAGAAAATGAAATATATTTCAAATAGTATATTAATAGATATATTAAAGCATGCATCAAGTCACAAAGCCATATAAAACAAATTCACTCACCATATTTGTTCGAATAAACGCAAGACTCGAGTCTTTATTAAAGATTCTGACACGAAAATCACTTGATGTTTTGTTCCTTCTTCTGTGGACAGTTCTTCAAAGCATAAATTTATTTTCAAAGCATTAATACGTATCCAAATAATACTGATCTGGTTCGCAAAAGAGTCTCTTGTATATTTAGCTTGGTGGATATATATCCTAAAATATTCCTTACCTGACTTGCAGAATGATGAATAAACGCCCTTTCTAATCCTTAGAATGACGGAAATCTTTCATACATATAGAGAAACATCACTCTCTATTGATAAAAAAAGAGTGTGGTCATTAAAACAGCTCTAGATTTCTTTGAGAAGGCGTTTATTCGAACTAATATAGTTTACAGGTATAACCATGTTATTTTAAAAAGCAAACAACATTAATCACATACCGCTATCTGCAAGCCAGTCTAAGAAATATTTGCAGGAAGGTGTTCCAGATGCAAGAAACGTAAGAAGCAAATAAAAGATGTGGCTACTTCCATATCTTTTCAAATGTAATTTCCTGTGGTCTGGAACATTTAAAGGACAATCATCCTGCGCCTTTTATTTCTAGAAACAACCAAAGAAGTACCATATCCTTCATGCTTTTCAAGGGGAAGACAGATGCAAAACTTTGCAAAAGTGCTTCACAGCAAGCATTTTACCAATCAAATTGCTTGCTATCCAGAAACACTTGATTTCAACCATACACATATCCAACAGTGACATATGAAAGTTCCCATTAAAGAGGATTTGTTTGCATGCAATACAATATGCTCGGACTTGTTAAATTCAATAGTTTTACAGAGAGACATCATTATTAACAAAATAAATATTGTAAAATGATCCTACCTTTGACCTCTTCATCAATTTTTGCCTCAATCTCCTCACGTACTTTTGTTACTGTAAAAGAGTCACATGAATTGATGAATAACAAACAGTTAACCAAAATACAGTCACCTATAACATGAGTAAGGAAAGATCACCATAGCAATAATCTAATAAGGACAAAAATTTGGTTTATCTGCATGTGAACCAAATGTAAAAATGTTAAAAAGAGGTGAAACATGGGAGTTTGGAAATCATGCATTTGCCAGCTCAACACCCAGAGAGCACAGTATGATACAACTTCTTCAGAAGCATTCATAAGGTTTCTTAAAGTGAAGTTAGTGAACGTGATCGAGAAATTCATTGAGAGGTTCTTGAGGTTGATTGAGAGGCTTAAAAAGAAAATGACGTGAATTAATCGTGATCTGTTAATCAAAAACCATAAACTACTTTGATCTCAATTACCTTCTTCAGTTACAGCAAGGCTGGCTGAGCAAGATGCCTCTCCTGCGATATTGACTGCTTTGCAAGTGTACTGTCCAGCATGCTCAGAGAAAGTATCAACTATGATTAGCGTAGCAGTGTTTGTCATCTCATCAAAATGAAAGACAACATTTTTGGTAGGCTTTATAGACTGTTGGTTATGAAACCAACTTATCTCTGGTTTTGGCATGCCAGACACACGAGCATGAAATCTAGCCACTTCTCCGTGAACCACCACACAGCTCACAATAGGTTGAATAAAAGTGGGCCTTTGGCCAATAGGATCCTTCTGAACAGTCTTAATGCTTGTGAAGAGGCTGGATGTGGCTTCTGACTGAGACTTGGATGTATAGTCCATAATATGTGTTTGTCCTGAAAGGAAGTATTGATATATCCTCAACTAATCACTACAGTGAATACATTGATGTTTCTTTCCCTGTTCCAAATGGCTGGCAAAATTGTTCCGTATCAACAGTAGGGCTGCCAATCACATTTAATTTAGTGTGATGCATCTCATACTTTTTTGTAGTTAATGCATTAATGAATTCAGTTCCTTTTTAAGGAAAGTAAAAAAGGCCTATGTGCAATCATAAATTTCAGCAAATTGTGTGGATAACACTCAGAGTAAATTTATACAACAGTGCATTTTACTCATCTCACTCACAAAAAAATTAACAGATTCTAGACTTCTCAAATTTGCATCAGAATGCACGCGAAATGTAAACACTGAAATGCAAATCAACAAATCAGTAACTATTTCTCATTACGGATATAATCCTACATGTGCAAAAATGCAGTTCTTCGCTAGTTTTTAAATTAATGTTTCTATGAATGATGGAATGCAAATGACTTTATGCAATCAGCTAGTGACGTGTGTTCATGTAGATCACTTTGAACATTTTGATTAGTTTTTAGAAATAATATGTGAGTTTGAGCTTTGACAGCCCTAATTAACAGACAAACTGCTAACAAAAGCATTACTACTACTACTAATAATAATAATAATAATTAAAAACAATATCATTAAAGCCATTATCGGGTTTTTTAATTCGTTTGCAATTTTTTGGCAGGTAAGAAAATTTAGCTCACCGTCCACTTTCAGTACAGCAGAACATGAGACCATTCCTGCAGAGTTACGGGCAACACATGTGTACTCGCCCTCATCCTCAGGATACACTCTGGTGATCTCCAACTGACAGTTTTCATCAAACTGAGACACTCTGAATATATCAGACTGCTTGATCTCCTTGTCTTTGCAATACCAAGTAATTGTCAGATCTAAACAGGAGTAAATCAGAAGAATAAGCATAACATCAAACATCAATTAAGGTACAAATCACTAATTACTTAATCGTAAGTGCCAATATATGCACTCTGCTCCTAGACTTAGTGAGGCACCTTCATTTTAAAGGATCATAAATGTGCTATGCTTTATTAATGATTACAGTATTGTGCCATTCCATTTGCAGAACCTGTAATGAAATAAACTGAAAAGATTTTTATGATGCATAGAGTGTCTGCCAATGTAGAGCATTATAAATCACTCACTTCTGAGACTTAGTTAGGGTACTAGCAAAAAAACAGATGCCTATTTAGACAATAGGCAGCTCACTAGGTTTTGAAACAGACCTATAGTTACTTATCTTACCTTCCCCTGAGACACGGCACTGGAATCTAGCAGATTGTCCTTCATTGGCAGAAGTGTTGCGTATTGGTGTTATGACCACAGGTGGTGACAATGGGGCTCCAGTGTCAGGGGAAACCACTTCTGGAACTGAGAATTAAAAGGCATAGCAAATATAGGTAAATTATGTACCTATAATTCATGCAATTTTTTTTTTTCTTATCATTTGTTTTTCTTTACCTTCCACATTAAGTGACGCAGAACTTGTGGCTACTCCATAGTCATTCTTAGCTTCACAGTTGTACTGAGCTGCATCCTCTGGGAAGACTTCGATAAGCAGCAATGTGTGCTCATTTCCCTCTCTCAGGAACTTACACTTGAACCCAGAAGACAGAGCCTGAGTGTCCTTGTACCAGGACACCTGAGGCTGAGGAATTCCTGTCACCTCCACAGAGAAGCGTGCAGGTTTGCCAGCCTCAACAGACAGAGGCTGCAAGTGCTTGATGATCTGAGGAGGCTCAGGGACTAAACAATGCAATAATGTATAATAATTAATAACAGACATAAAGAGACAAGCAAGAAAATCAAACTGAAAAACATTATATTACATAAAAGACATCAGCATAAAAGCCTCTATAAAAGACGATTCACAAAGAATCACAAAATTACTTCTCCAAGTCATTTTAGCATGGTAGCGATGGCTTTTTAATTGCCATAAAATGGATTTTAAGGTTTTCAATTGCATTTGTCAACAAATAAATAAAATAAAAACGTAATGCCCATTATGATGTAAATTTATTTCTTTACTTAGTTTCTTTTCTTTTCTATTTCTTTACTTTACTTAGTTCTCAAAAGTAATCTAATCTAATCTAATACTAGGGGTGTGACGAGAGCTCTTGCCACGAGCGATGATCAAAATGCGATGAGATTTTTCATGAGTGAAAAGCTGTCTCACATTACCACCATGATGGAGCGTGAGGGTAAAATTAGCATAGAATATGCAACAGCTACATTTATATTACATTACGGTGCCCACCGCAGCACCACCTCCACTGTCGTTTTGCTTTTTTTATAGAAATAAAAACCATTTAATGGTCACTTCAATTGTAAACTATTATAAAAGTCTGCTCTACTTATCCAGCACGAGCTGCAGGAATCACAACAGTCGCACACAGCACAGCAGGAATCACAGTTCACTGATCTCGTGACGAGTGTAAGTGTCTCGTCACACCCCTACTAATTACGTTAGTGAATTATACCCAATACTGCATGTATTTAAAAGTATATCACTCTACTGTATGTGTCTACATAGTACATACACAAGTGAAAAAATATATATATTTGAAAAAACATTTATTTTGTATACAAATACATTTACATATTTATGTGCTAAATAAAATACCCTGAAATTGTACTTTTATCGTGAGCTGAGCGTATCGTTACATCCCTACTAAACTGGTATACTTAATTGGAACAACTTATTTTGTACCTAATGCACTTTAATTGTGCGGAAATAGTGCTGAGGTCCAACTAAAGATATACTTAAGTATATTTGATTGTGTTAAAGTGAAACTATTTCAAGAATTAAGGTATACTTTAAATATCTTGCATTGACAAAATATTATACAAAGATCATACAATCTTTATTAATAGTTATATTAAAAACACTTTTAGGCATAATATTAAGAAATGTGCATTGTGCAATAAAGAAATACTCCAAATAAAGTTTAATTATAATTTTATATCAGTAAATCTTAAGTTATATGTCAATAAATATGTTAATGGATTTGAAGTATACTTAGTATGAAATAAATGTATTTTAAATAAATTTTGGTATAGTTTTTTTGTTTTTTTTGTTTTTTACTAGGGTAGACATTTTGACAGTTTGCACTAAAAAGAATCAAAAGATCAAACTCACTGTTGACATGTAGGGTTACAACACTCCTGTTCTTTCCAGCAATGAATGTATATTCTCCAGCATCACTTCTGTAGGTTTCCGTGATTGTCAAGCGATGCATTTTTCTAATAATGACATAGTTGAAGCGCTGATCTACAGAAAACTGGATCTCGACTCCATTTCTTAGCCAGCGACCCTCAATGTCATCCTCATTGACTTCGAATTCAAATGTAGCTCGTTGTTTCTCAAGCACCTGGATTAAAATGGCAATTAAAAGGTGAATTAATGTATTATTGATTTACTGAACTCTGTCAGTATTTAAATAATATTTATGACAGCTTGGTACTTACAGTGATTTCTTTCTCGGCAGGTTCACTGATGCGCACATCCTTGCCCTCAACTGTGAGGTTAGCCTTCGATACACTTGATCCGGCAACCACAGAGTACTCTCCGGCATCAGACATGCGCACAGTTTGGATCATAAGACGATGCATGTGTCTCTCTGTGGAAACTTTGTACCTAAACGGTGAAGATGATATCTCCTTCAGGACATGAACTTAATAAAGACAGATATCAAAGAGCAAAAGTGTGAATGAATGTGGATACCTTTCAGATATTTCAAGCTCCTGACCATCTTTCATCCATGTTACTTGGACATTGGGCTCAGAGAGTTCGCATTCAAAAATGGCCTTCTTCTTCTCAGTAACTTTAATGTCCTTTATGTGCTTGGTGAACTCGATGACACGAGCTTAAATTGATCATGACAAAATAACTTGATCAGAATTAACCAAAATCAAGTAATAAGAAAAACATAATAATGAAGCAAATATTACCTTCAACAAACAGCTTTGCTGCTGTTTCAGCAGATCCTGCCACAAATTTGTACTCTCCAACATCCCCAAAGTGTACATTTCGGATAGTGAGGGAGTGAGAGAACTGTTTGGTGCGAGTTTGGCATCTATCACTAGATCGGATTTCTACTCCATTCTTTAGCCATTTGTAGGTGATGCCTTCATAGTTGACAGTCACCTCAAATGTGATTGTGTCCTTCTCTTGTGCATTTAGGTCTTTGAGCATAGATGTGATAAGGACAGCTGAAGGAGAGGGAATAAACATTTGACTGAATTCTAAATTTTGTTGCCATTGTAAGTACATGTCTGGAAGGCAATTAAGAAAAAAAAATGACATCAAAAATAACTTACGGCTAACTGTCAGGGTGGCAGAGACTTTATCATTTCCACATACAAATGTGTATTCTGCAGAATCATCTCTGCTGGTATTCATGATCTTCAACTGATGCAATTTTCCCTGCACCACAATCCTGAACTTCTCACTCATCTCAATCTCAACTCCATTTTTCAGCCAGGTGGATGGAACATTGAAATGTGAAACTTCACACTCAAACGTGGCCACATGGGTCTCTGGAATTTCAATATTCTTCAGGGGCTTTGTGACTCTTAGAGCTGAAACAGTCATTGTATGGAGTTAGCAGTGTGTATAAGACATTAGACAAGTTTAGGTTGGTGGCTTAAAATCTATAAATCTTTAAATTTATACTTACATTCAACATGTAAATATGCGCTGCATTGTAAATGTCCAACTACAGCCGTGTACTCTCCATCATTGCTTTCTTCAACATTTTGAATGACCAACTTATGTGCTTTCCTTTCGGACATTATCTGAATATTGGCACTAGGTTTCAGTTCTTGGTTTTTGAACATCCATTTAACAGGAATGTTATCGTGGGATAAACTCAGCTCAAAAGAGGCAGTTCCATTCACTAGGGAAGTCACATCTTTTGGCTTTTTCACAATCTTAATAGCTGCAAGATAATTAAATCACATATTAGTTGTTGTTTATTGTTTTGTTTTTTTAAGTGCAAACTCTTTGATTTTGCCAAATAATAAACTTACTTTCAACATTCAGTCTGGCATTAGCAGAGAGTTTTCCAAGTTTGAATCCATAGACTGATTCATCTTGGGAGTTGCAGTTCTTGATCTTTAAGGTGTGAACCAGTCCATCTACTATCATCTCATATTTGTCACTGGGGACAATTTCTATTCCATTCTTGATCCACTGGGATCCTTTCACATCTAAATGGGTGAGTTCAAGACTAAAGACTGCCTCTTGGGTTTCTGTGACTGTTTGGTTTTTCAGTGTCTTTTTGATCTTCACAGCTGTGAAAGACATGTTTGTAATCAGTTACACATTAAGGAAAATATGATCAGTATGAAAAAGGAATTCAGCCTTCAAACATGCTAGTAAAAGTACCTTCAACCCTAAGGTTGGCAGATGTCTTGGAGTTTGCTACTTGGTAGGTGTACTCTCCAATATCTTGTGGTCTTGTGATAACAAAGACAAGTCGGCGGACAGCACCTACATCCTCACTCCTGACATTGTCACTAAAGTTAACAGAGTGGCCATCCTTAAGCCACTTGCCTTCAGAGGTGGGGTTGGCAACCTCACACTCCAGAACAGCAGTTTGGGATTCAGCTACAGTTACATCATGGAGTGGTCTGTTTATAGCACCACCTAGTGTAAGAAAAAGATAACAATGATGCAATATCTGTGCATCAACTTAACACAAATTTAACAAATGGCAAAAATCATACCTGACACAGTTAGTTTTGCACTGGATGTCTTTTCGCCTGCTGCAAATGCATACTGGCCCTCTTCATCCTTCATGGCATTGATGATGGTCAGGCTATAGCGCTTCCCTTTGGACTCAATTTTGTGTTTGGGACCAGCCTTGAGAGGCTGATTCTTGAAGGTCCAATAAGCATCTATACCAGTGTGGGACAATTCTACTTCAAAGGTGACATTCTGAGTTTCAGTGCACACACAGTCCTCCATGTGCTTGATGATGCTGACCTCTGTATGACAAATATGTTTGTTAATAATAATAAACCAATGAAATTTACCTTTAAGCAAACCAAAATGAAGATGTTATATAAGTTCTTTTACAGAAATACTCACTCTCAATTGTCAGTTTACAAGTTGTTTCCACTCTGCCAACAACCATCTTATAGTGTCCTTCATCAGAAGCAAAGGATCTGTTCAAGACCAGTCTCTGTTTGGTCCCTTTGGCAACCATCTGGATTCTCTCACTAGCTACAACAAGCTTGTCATTTTGGTACCATTTCACTGAAGTGACATCAGAGGCAGAGATTTTAGCTTCTAGCACTGCCTTCGTACCCTCAATAGAATGGACATCCTTTAGAGGAGATATGATTTCAATTGCTGTGAAGAGGGGAAAAAAGAAAAGTTACATTTCTGCATTCTCTTTATGTATTTTAGCTTTCAAACTCTATGCATCGAGAATAAAAAAAAAAAAAAACATACTTTGGACAGTCAGTTTTCCAGTTGTAGAAATGCCTTGAATAGGAACAACAAATGAGTAGATTCCTGCATCATCCCTGTTGACATTTTCAACAAGAAGTTTGTGGACTTGTTTGTCAATGACGATGTGAATTCTGTCAGAGGAAGAGATGGGCTGGCCATTTTTCATCCAAGAACCCTCCACATTTTCCTGAGAGAATCGCACCTCCAACTGGGCAATATCACCCTCACAGACTGTCAAGTCGGAGAGGCCTTGCATCAGAGTTACAGGGCGCACTGATACAAGACAAAAAATATGATTATTTGCATTTCATCTATAATGGAGTCAATATTTTGTTTGAAAATATTGCAATAGTACATTTTTTATTTATATTAATATATAAATTATATTCAAATTCTACTTACATTTCATTTTCAGTGTGGCACTTGTCTTCAGATCACCGGCTTTAAAAGTATATTTGCCTTGGTCTTCCTTCCTGACATCTTTTACAGACAAGGTGTGTCGGCCACGACGAGAGGATACAACATATTTTAAGCTTGGCTTAATTTCTTTGTTCTCAAAGTACCAGGTGCCTTCTGCATCTTCACGTGACAGTTCGCACTCAAACTCTCCAGAGTATGTTTCAGGCACTTCAACGCTCTCTAATTGTTTAATCATTTCCAGTGGTGCACCTGTATAACAAATCAGATGGCACATTTGACCAAAAATTCAAAGATGACTGTGAAAATGTGAAATAAAATAGCAACAAATAAGTGTAAGCTAACCTTCAACATGAAGTCTGGCAGTGGTTCTTATGTGGTCTTCATCAGCTATAGCACAAGTGTACTCTGCATCATCTTGCATGTTGATTGTCAGCACAGATAGGAAGTGCACTTTTCTGTCTGAGTGCATCCTGTATTTGTCTCCAGAAAAAATTTCAGCATTGTTCTTCATCCATTTGACCTTGACAAATGGCTCATTTGTCTCACATTCAAATGTTGTCATTGTGTCTTTCTCTTTAGCAAAGGCATCCTCCAGTGTCTGGGTAAAAGATACAACTTGCTTGGCTGCAAAAACACACAAAGAATTTATTAGATAAAGTAATTTTGGTATGAACAATGATTGTAAAACTGATTTATAAATGACAAAACATACCTTGCACCAACAAGAAAGCATGGCTTGAGGCCTCACCAGCAATGTTAATGGCTTTGACCATGATACTAGCAGAATCCTCAGCTAAGACATCTCTAATTACTAATTCACAGACATGGTCCTCGGGCCAATACCAGTAAACACGATCTGACTTCTCAAGTAAAATGCCATTTTTGAACCACTGGCACTCTGGATCTGGTTTACCAACAACCCTACAACGGAAGCGAACTTCATCATGACCCGAAACTGTCTGGCTCTGGATTCTTTCCATGATCTTTGGAGCCTCCATGCTAGGAGAAAGAGTAACTTTCTCAGGTCTGATTGTTGGAATGGTAAGTTTGCCTTCCTCCTCCTCTTTCTTCTTTTCTGACTCAGGCACCTCTTTGGTCCAGTGCAGAAGTTCGTCTTTTCTCTTTTTTAACATTCCTTCATAAGACTCATCCTTCTTGCGAGACTTCAACTCAACTGAGGATATGGCTTCATAATAGCCCTCTTCAGTCCTGCGTTTAAATTTGCTTCGCAGCTCTTCTGTCTCTTCTGTGGATTTTTCATGAATAACTCTCTCAGCCTTCCTCAGTCGGACAACCTCTTTTGCTTGTGAAGCATCTGCAGGTTTATCTACCTTCACAACATCAAAAGATACTCTGCCAGGTTCAGGGCCAGGTGCCTCTGGAGCCTTCATCTCAGGAGCACGACGCAAGATTGCCCTGAAGTCTTCTTTCTGTTGGATTTCAAGCTTGACAGCATACTCAGCTGTACCCTCTGGGTTCTCAGCCAATACTTTGACATCTCCAGAATCATAGGACTTACAGTCAGTGATTTCCAAATAGTGAATTCCATCATATTGTAGTCTGAAACGTTTGCTCTTTCGAATGAGCTGTCCATTGAGGTACCAGTTAACTTTGGGAGTGGGGTAACCGGTCACTCTGCAGCGATATTTGGCTGTTTCTCCCTCAAATACTCTCATGGGTTGTGGGAGCAAGACAATCTCTGGCTTGGTCTTCTCAGTCATGTCATCCCCAGTTACTCCTGAAGGTGCGCCCTCATGGGCAATTCGCTCCATTTCGTCCATTCTCTGTACTTTTCTTCCCTCTGGCAACTGACTGTCCTCCACCAGACTCTTCTCATCTTTCACAATTAGTGTAGCAGAGGTCTGATCAGCACCAAATTTGTTGGTAGCTCTGCAAGTAATGACGCCACTATCTCTGGAATAAGCAACTTCATAATCAAGACTGCAATAGCCAAACTCATTGATCATACGCAGCCTGTTAGCAGCTTCAAGTGGCTTGCCATCATGAAGCCACTCAACAACCATAGTTGGGTCTCCAATAGGGGTCAGTCTGCACTCAAAGTGCACAGGCCCGAATCGCTTCAACCTGACTGAAGTAAGCTTCTTTTTAAAGTGTGGCTTCTGTTGCTTCTCCTTGTCATAAAGGTCACCCTCTTCCCACTGTTCCTGACCATAGCGAAGATGCAGTGGTTCAATCTCTGGTGGAGCAACATCCTTAGCCTTATATGTTCCTTTGGGAATGATGAGTCTTCTTTCTGGTGAAGGTTCGGTGTACTCTACCTCCACATTGACTCTGCAGCGAGTGGTATCCCTGCCAGCTTTGTTTATAGCTGTGGCTGTGTACCACGCACTGTCAGAGCCGGAAGTCTGAGGAATCTGGAAATGTGCCTGTCCCTTGGTAGCCTCAATTCTGTAACACAATTTTTGAATTTAACATAGATTAGTACTAAAAAAAAAGGAAATAATTAAACAACAATTAGTAAAGTAACTTACTTGATATGAGGGTATTTATGAGGAGAGATGATGTCACTGTTTTTCAGCCAGACAATGTCAGGGAGGGGGTTTCCAATGGCTTTTACTGCCAACTCAACCAAACTTCCTTCCTTAACACTGATATTCTTTAGCTTTTCAATGAACTGGGGTCGGACCAAATTTTCCTTTGCTGTAACACATAAGATGAGAGTTTACACAATCTTCCACGTCACTAAGTCTAGATATAATACAGGTTTTTTTTAGAACAAATATAGTTTACCTTCAACAGTAAGAGTCATAGAAACAGTTGTCTTTCCAGCTCTGTTCTGAGCAACGACCGTCCACTCTCCAGAGTCCTGAGGCATGGCAGGAACCACAATCATTGACTGAGTTCCATCCTCCTTTACCACTATCTTGTGGGTGTAGTCATTGACCACTTGTTGTCCTTTGGTAAATATAATAAAAGAAAAATAATTAACTTTCTTTGTTCTGTTTTCAACAGGTAAGAAAGAAAACAAGCAAGAAAAAAAACAGAAACATAAACTACTGTTTAAAAGTTTGGGATAATGTTTTTTTTTTTTTTTTATGTTTCTGAAATAAGTCTGTTATTCTCAAAAAGGCATGGCATTTATTTGGTCAAAATTTATTTGTTTTCTATTTTAATATATTCTATTGTAATTTATTGATGTGATATAAGGCTAAATTCTCAGTGCCACATGATTCTTCTAGAAATCATTCCTAAAAGGCTGATTTGGTGTTTAAGAAACATTTCTTATTATCAATGTTGAAAAAAATTTTGCCGCTTACATTTTTGTGGAAACTGTGATGCATGTTTGTCAGGATTCTTTGATAAATAGAACAATAGAAAAAAAAAAGAAATAAAAAAAAATCTTTCTTACCCCAAACTTTTGAACGGTAGTTTAGCTTTAAAACACACTTACCATTGTGGAACCAGTAAGTGTCGGGCATAGGTCTTCCGACTACTTTTAAGTCAAACCTTGCAGTCTGTCCTTCAGAACACCTGAAGGATGATGGCTTCAGCACAAAGACAGGCTTATATAGCCTCTCCAGTTGACTCTCGTCAGTGTCATCAAGTCTACGAGCAGGAGAGCGGCTAACAGAACGAGCAGGAGAACGTCCAGGGGAGTAGCTAGTTGAGCGAGCAGACATTGGAGATGTAGACCTAAAACATTAGAAGTGTAAATGTGAAAATATGGATAACATTATCAAGCATCTAATCACAGAACAGCAAATCCAGAGATGAAGGCCAAGGCAACTCACTGGACTCTTCTCACAGCTTCGGCTTGAGGGAAGTAAGGCTGAGCAGCTGCAGTGGACTCTACATAGAGCTTTCCGGAACTGACAGCGTTACCCTTCATATTGCTGGCAAATGCAGTATAGATACCCTCATCTTCTGGCAGCACCACAGGTAGGCGCAGACTGGCTCTTCCATCTTGTAGAACCTCCATCTGATAGCGGCCTCCATGCTTAATGCGCTTGCCATCTTTATACCAGGCAATCTGTTGAACACAAATGATGTAAAATTACTTGTATACATTGTGCTGCTTTAAATATACTGCTTTTCAATGTAATTAACATCCATTACCTTTGGTAATGGTGTTCCTTCCATCTTGCAGTGGAAAGTAACACCCATTCCTTCCAGAATTCTGTAGCTTTTAACAGGAGTGCTAAATGAGGATCCGACAGCCTCATGCTCAGCAACATTCATGACCATCTCCTCACCATCCTCAATCACCAGCTCTCGGTAAGTTATTTTAAGGATGCGAATTTCAATCTCTTGGATTATTTTTCGTTCAATTGCAGATATTTGAAATTCCTGAAGATACAGAAATGTTTATATAATTTTAATAAATTATAATTTGAAACTAATTTCTTATGTGATTTATGACTGTAAAAACTGGTAAAATCACTTATGCCATATAAATTCATACCGTCTCTGAGATGAAGGATTGCATCATCTGTGTTTGCTGAGCCATCCTTCTCTGCATGAGCTCTTTTTCATATTCACTTACAACTACAGGGGGCACATCTGCCACTCTGGGCTCCTGCACCATTGTCGTCACTTCCGTTACATATGTCACTTCCTGTGTCTTCATATAGGCTTCATACTCCTCTGTAAAAGCATGATGGCATGATGGATGTTGATTTTTCTGTTCGAAGCTTTTTTTAATCGTTAATCACAGTTAATAATAATTATTTTTACAAGTAAAGTCACAACTAACCTTCCTCAAAGAGGCTTGTGGAAGCAGATGCCTCTCCGTGTTGGTTCTTGGCAAAGATGGTGTACTCTCCAGCATCATCAGCAAATGTCATAGAAATTTCCAACTTGCACTCCCCTGTTTCCTTGTTATAGCTAACTCTATATCTGTTAAATTACAAGGAAAGTATTAGCTTTCTTTTTCTCAGTGTAGAAACTAGATCCAAACTATACTTGTGTGAAATCTATACCTGTATCCAGTTGTGAGTAGAACTCCACTCTTCTTCCAGTAAATATGGGGCTTAGGGCTTCCTCCGATCTGGCACTCAAAGACGACACTGCCTCCTTCGACCAGCTTCTGAACCACTGGCTTCCTCACAAAGAAAGGAGCAACAGGTGCTCCAGTGTCCACAGAGACCACGCTTATTTCAGACATGGCCTCCCCTTTGGCTTCAATGACAGTCCTTGTTTAAAACACACACACACAATATAATTACAACAAATATTAAAATGTGTTACCTTTTGGCTCTACTCTTTTACAAGTTAAATCCCACGAGTCCTTGGTTCTGCCCTTGTAACTTACTGTTTCTCCTGGACAGTTATCTCCTCTCTGCTCTCAATCTCCTCAGACACTGTAAAAAACATAACATAAATGTTTTTTGAGGTTGTGTTTTAATTTTCAGGTAGGGAGGGATATCCTGTGTTTTTTTATGATCAAGGTCTGTTATTCAAGATTTTCATAGTATGCTAAATATAAAATACTTACAGCTCCCATTACCCATTGCCCATTCAACCATAATACCACCTACCTACCTACAGCTCAAATGTTTTAGATATTTGCGAGAAAACAAATAAATAAATGAAAAAACAATAAATATAAAATAAATACAATATTAAGTATCATGCTTTTTATAATTTTTTGCTAAACCATCATAATTTCAACCTTGGGTTTAACAGATATGCAGATGAGGTTGTAGGTGATTCTAAATGATGGCATTGTTTTAAAACATTTTTGCACTTACTGTTACAGCCTTATTTCAGACATACATATAACATAAGCCTTTTTTGTGCTCCACAAAAAATAACACAGAAATTTGATTACAATATATAAAATTTACCTTTGACAAGCAGGTAGCAGGAGGTGCTGATAGTTCCAGCCTCACTGGTAGCAGTGCAAGTGAAGCGGCCACTATCTTCAGCAAAGGCCTCTCGGATCACCAAGCGGGCATAGCTGTTTTCATAAGTGATCTGGAAGTCAATGGAGTGCTCAATTCTGTAATCTTCTCTGAACCACATAATAGCTGGGGTGGGGTGACCTGAAATCTGGCACTCCAGAGTGACAGACTCTCCCTCTGTGACAGTCACATTCTTCAAACCCTAATGAACAAGACATCAATGTGTATTTAATGATTCTTCAAGTGATTCTACAAATCGGCAGCATTTTATCAAAATGCTAATAAAACACTTACTGCGATCAAGGTAGGGGGCACTACAGGCTCTTTGATAGCTGAGGGGATCGCTGCAGTCTCAACAACCTACAGGAAAATCAACATTTGTTTACAAACCAATTGACTCTTGGACACAATTTTCTTTGTTAGCGAAGTGGCACAAATGATGTTAAAAAAGAAAAGTCTGAAAAGAAGAACGAGTTTGAAAAGAGAATGCAAAAAATAAACATTCTAATAAAGATTATGTAGAGGTGATGAGAAGAAATCCTCAGTATATCAGATGGGTTCTGTAAGGAAAACAGTTAGCTTTGAGGAATTTTTCTGTAAGTGATAATCCAACCACACAAGACACCATATGATGAATAACTGATATTAAATCAAATGTTAGCTTTGGGAGTGGACAACACGTCAAACTACAAACCTGTGTGTCCCACTCTTCCCCGGCAAATGAAACGCCTATCTTTCTGTGTAACTCTGTGTCGAAATGAGTCTGATATCTCTCTGCAGTGTCTCTAAAAGGAGGAGGGGTCGGCTCTGGGGTCACACGAGTCTCCATAATCTTATGTGTAGGAGGCCTGACAGGCTTGATGATCTTTTGAGTAGCAGTTGTTGAGGATAACTCTTTTTGTAGTGTGGCAATAGCAGAACCTGCTATTGAAACCTGACCAACCCAAGAAGAGCAATATTACCACAATATACCAAAAAACAAGTTCACTTTTGTTTAGCCACACAGAAGGGAACATTCAGGGAACCTTTAGAAGGATGGTAGGAAAAAATTAATTAGTTAGCAATTTCAGATAACTTATATAATCAATGATATAATAACTCAGTGGTTTAATAAGAGGTTGGTGGACAAACTAATGGATGGATGGATGTTATGTTAAAAGTTATTGTGAAGTTTGTATATTAGGTATTGAGGATGTTTTTTTTTTTAGATTGGTCTGGATAGGCGGCACTTGTTAAAGGCTAGTGATAATATGTTAAGAAAAGAAAAAAATCTACCACAAGTGACAGAAATTCTGAGACCACTAGTGAAAATGCATACATTTTGCATTTTATTATTTAATACAAAACCTAAATGTATTTTAATTTCAGACTGACTAAGTATTCAGTGCGTTCTTCTTTTGCTATAACAACAGCAGTAGTCAAGCTGTATGAACAAGTCTGTGTAAAACCTGATGATCATGTTCTCCAGAATGATGCAAATATCTTGCCCTTCATTGGAAGCATAAAAATGTATATTTTGATGATTTGTGCAATGACACAAATTTTGATTAATTTTTTACTTTGATTAATGATTTAAAAATGCGCAAAATATTAAACATTTCTTCATTTCCATGTTTACATTTTCCGAAATCCTAAAACTTTGATAAAAAATAATAATAATAAAAAAAAAATTTCAAGATTTTCATAGTGGTCTCAGATTTTGGAATCCACTGTGCATAAATCTATGGTTGAATTCTATAAACTGTGTTACAGGCAAGCAGGAAAACAGTTTAAATTAAAAGGAAAATAGATTTCAGATTTATTATATGTGCTTCACAAATTTGTAAATGTTAGGCTATATCAGTTTTCTCTCTCATTATCCTTTTTCCTAAATATCTGAAAATCCAGGTACCTTAGAAAATGGGGATTTCACTGCTTGCCTGTAATCACCAAATCTTACCTCATAGCTATGATCTGGTTTTGGTACAGTAACTTTTGATACTGTAAAATGTGGAACTGGGGATGGTGCAAGGTCAGTCTCCACCTTGGAGCTAACCTCGGTAGCTCTTTGAATCTATTACAAATCAACAGAAGAGTATTTGAATGCAGAAAGACTAAGAAAATCATGTTCACGTTTCAGCTTCTGTTCAATGCATCTAACCTGGGTGACATGTACACTCTTCTCTGTAGTAGAAGTTGTCATTTCAGTGGGAATTAGCAACAGCTCCTTTTTACTTGTGACCTGTTGCTTAGTTGCTAGCATTTCCTGATGTCTTATATCAGCCTCTTCTTCCATCTGAGCCCCTTCAGCATGCGTGGGCTTTCGTATACGTGCATGATCAACAGCAGCAAGCACAGTGGCCACGGCATCTGCTTTTTTCCCATCACCCTGGCAAGAGCAATCACTGATCAATATCTAGAACACATGCATAGACAGAATCCATTCTCATCTAAAAACACAGAGCTTGAATACTGTAAATGGAAAAGAAAAAAAAAACAATATGGGATGAAAGCTGGAAAATACACCACCCAGTGAAGTTGTCTGCTAGATGTTAGTGTTGAAAGGTGTGGAAAAAGAGATTTTGATTTAAGGGTAACATTTATGTGGCTTACATTTAAAAGTTAACATATTTATATTAATCTAACTCTACTCTTAGAAAGTTTTACAAAAACTTTCACAGCTTAAGGATTTAGAAAAGACAATGTTTTGTCTTCATAATCAAAAATATTTGTTGACAATTGTTCAAAATAAAACCAGAAACAGGAAATAAATAGTAATTTCACTGCAAAACTGGTGTTAGAGTGGATAAGTTCTGTTCATTTCTGTAAATAAAAATCAATAATTGTTTTTAATCACTCAACCAATCCATGACTGAATATGTAACCTTTCAAATGTTACCCTTAAACACAAAAATAGAAGGTGCTATCTGAAAAACAACGTAAGTGAATGAAAAACAGGATAGAAGGCATTAGAATTGTGGCCAACTGAAATATTATTCTCTTAGATTCTACCTCTGCAGTTGATGAGATCTCTTCCAAGGATCTCTCACTAGTGGTTGAAACATCAATATTGATTTTATGAGTTGTCACACTTGTGACTGATTCCTCTTGGATTTCCTTACATGATATCTATGAACATGTGGAAAGAAATCTCTAAATTGTTGTCTAAATGTTAAAATAAAAACAGTTTATATTTGGAAAGGTAGGCAAGGGTGAAGTAATGGATGGAAAAAATGGGCAAGTAAATTCTGTTATTGTTGTCCTATATAAAATCTTTGTGGAGTCAGTGGTAAAAAAAAATGGGAGTATGAGGTTTGGATGGGTGACAACCACAGCACTAAAATACCAGACTACCTGCTCATTTTGAGACGTAATGTGTACTGCAGTTATGCCGGTTTCAACACTGGGCTGCTCTATAGAACCACTGAGCGGCCCACGACTACGAGCCTGGTCCACTGCCGCCACCACAGTGGCAACAGCAATACTTTTCTCATCCACGTTTTTCTGCTCCTTTTTCACATGCAAGTAAAATTGGGTTGCAAAGATGTTGTTAGAGCTTACATTACAGGCATTTTCACTGACGAATAAACATTTACATGAGATAGACACTTGCAGAAAGGAAGTGGTGGCACCACTGAACAAGTCATTCATAACATGCAGAAAGACTGAAAGCAAGTTTGCCTAATTGGAAATTCTTTACCTCTTTGACAGCACCAGCTTGTTGCTGAACAGCAACAGAGCCCTCCCAACGCTGTTCCATTTGGACACGGGTAGAGGTCGTCTGGACTTGTGTTGCTCCAGCAATCATGCGGGTGTAGCTGGCTTCTGAAACATACCCCGCTTGTTTCCATGGGGGCAGGACCTCAGATCCCTGCGTGACCTGTTTGCGGGTCATCACAGGGGATTTGACTGGTCTAATTGGAGAAACAGACAGTCTCGTAGATGGAGACACAGCTCTGAAATTAAATGGAAAAACATGTTATGAGAACATGAACCACAAACCTTAGCCTTTGGATTAATGAGAGCTGGGTAACTTGATATGTACAAAAAGAAATGTTTTCTCAAGTGGAAAGTCCCATCATTTAAAGTTATTTTATGAAGTTATTACTTCAATACTATCATCAAATCAACAGATTTATAATCAAGTCCAATTAAATGTATAATATGAATAGTCTACACATCTGAAAACCTAAGACGCATTACCTGACAGGAGTCGGTGTCGGGCCCTTAACATGCCTCACAGGAGAGGGAGACTGTTGGCGAGCTGCTGACACTTTAGTCACTTGTGAAGGGGGGGATTTGGAGGTTGGTTTAGGGGGCACACGAGGTGGAGTCTTATGTGCCAGCTGCTGGGTCACAACCCCACCCTCTACTTGCATTTGCATCATGGCTGTTGCAGAGGCCTCGTAATGAGCCTCCATCCTCTGTTAAAAGAAAATAACAATTAACACAGTGATATAAGGGGCAAAATTGTGTTTCTTTCAGGAAAACTGTTGCGGCTTCACTTTTGAGACTGTCACTCACCTTCTCCATTCTAGTCTGACGAGTCTGTGAAATCTGAGAGGCTGAAATGATTGTTTTTGACTTCTTTGCAGGTACGGCTTCTTCTTCGCCTGTGAATCGTGAATGAAATGCTTGTTGCGGCGGCTGTTTCATAAACATACAATTGAAAATGCATTTTTAACAGTTAAAAATCTTACCCTGAACAAGCAACTCTGCAGTTGAAGTTGCACGTCCACTGCTGTTAGAAGCACTGACAGAGTAGGTTCCAGAATCTTCTGGGAAGGCCTCGGCAATCAACAAACTGTAAAGGTCTCCATCCTGTACAATCTGAAAGTCAGCAGAGCTCTGAATCTCAGCTCCCTCTCTGTAGAACTTTACCACAGGTGCAGGGATTCCTGTAACTCGAACATCCAGTCTCACTTGGCTTCCTTGTCTCACAGTCATACTTTGTAGTCTCTGAATGAAGTTTGGTGGCGCAGTTTCAGCTGCAAATTAAAAGATGGTTAAATACAAGTCAATTTTCTGACTTTTAACACAAAAGTATCACACATTCTCTGAAAGGGATAGTTCACCCAAAAATGAAAATTCTGTCATCATTTACTCAGCCTCAAGTTGTTCTAAACCTGTATAAATGTCTTTTTTCTGCTGTACGCAAAGAAAGATATTTGGAAGAATGTTTGTAACCAAGCAGATCTTCGCCCCCCATTGACTACCATAATATTATTTTTTCCTACAATGGTAGTCAATGGGGGTCAACAGATCTGCTTGGTTACAAACATTCTTCCAAATATCTTCCTGTGTTCAGCAGAACAAAGAAATTCAAACAGGTTTAGAACAACTTGAGGGTGGGTAAATGATGACAGAATTTTCATTTTTGGGTGAACCATCCCTTTAAGGTCACACTGCACTGACGCCTTGCAACACAGAATATCACCATATTACAGTACATTACTTCTCAGACATTCCACGACTCCATACATAAATGCCAATTAAACATGTTCAATCAGCGAAAACAAGTGTTGACCATGTCAAAAGACACCAAAAGGGGTAACACACTGATCTGACAAAATCCAATGAAGTCTCTGTTGCTGTCAGCGATTGTCAGTGCATTGAGAACTGTCTATATATATATATATATATATATATATATATATATATATATATACATACACACAGTCAAACCAAAATTTATTCAGACACCTTGAACATTTCATTCATTAATACAGTTTATTCACTATAGTTTTTTTTTTTTTTTTTTTTTTAAATGGTAATAAAATATGACAAGATCTCAGAGTTAAACTGTGACAGAAAAAAAAATCTTGATTATGTCAGATAACACTTAAGCAAAAATGGTCAGGTCAAAGTGTCTGAATAATTTTTGGTTCTAAATTTTTTATCAATTTTACTGGTAGTCCACTGTATGAAGAATTTTTGGGTATAATATGTCACAGTTTACTTTATTTTGCTATCCTCACTCACATAAATGAACTATAGTGTCCTAGACCCATATATCAAAATAAAAATATATCAAAAATGTTTTGGTTTGACTGTATATATATATATATATATATATATATATATATATATATATATATATAGTAATCATTCAAATATCAATCATATAGTAACAATATAAAGTAATAATCGTTTAAATTGTTTATAATTGCCCTTTATTAGCCTATAACATAAACCTTGTCTGGCATGTGCAATATTCGTAAATAAACTTCAAAAAGGAAGGGAATACCAGTGCTTACAATGCAGCAAAAGGATAGTGTTGTAAATTCAAATAGATATTATTAATGTTTAATCCTATTTTTCTTCACAGTTTAAAAGCACGTACGTTACCAAAAAAAATATTAGCACACCTAAGATTGAAATAGGCCTACCGATAAAACAAAGGTTCAATGTATGTTATTAAGAGGGAAATTGTGAAAGAAAAAGAAGAGGATAGATGAAGTTACAGAATATTTGAGGAATATCGATACACAATGAGGGAATGCTTCAATTACCTTTACACGGTGCGGTTTAAGAGAATCAGTCAGCTGTTGTGTTGATGTTTGTCTCGCAATTGTCTTTTGTCGCCCAAAGCACCCAAACTATACTCAAGGTGTTTTTAAAATAAACATTTTGTGATGTTACATTTTGACGACGTACTGTTCATTACGGCAGAAAGGGAAATTTGACCACTGCGCTCGAGTCTAGCATCTTTTGCAGTGTCTCGCGCATGTATGGCACTGCGTTCTAAAAACGGTCCGGCTCAAGTTCAACACGCGCTATTAAAAGGCATTCTTTTCATCGGAAGTAGCGCGCAGCAATAGAAACAGAACGGGCATCCATCTACTACATGTTGACGCACCATATTAACTGGTCTATTTAAACGTTAGTGGTTAATAAAGTGCAGTTACATGCACTTATATATGACAATACTTTTGAGGCCCTCCAAGCAGCCCTTCGCCCCCCACTGTCCCCTGCATTGCAAGCACAGTAAAAGGTGACACACATTCCTTCCCATAAATTCTTCAAGCAATGATAGCCTGCATGTGTCATTTAACAGTAGCCTATCACTGGATATCTTTACCACTTTCTATAACAAGTAACAGTCATTAACTTTATGAGCTGATCAGTTAATCCACATATTTGCTTACTGTAGCTCTAACTCAAGGATGCCAGCACACAGTGGGAGAATTCATGACTCTAATTTGAAAACCACTACAAACTAATTTGTAATTAGTATAATCATTATCCTATGAGGCAGAGTAATAGTATAATAATATTATAAACATGTTTAATGTTTATTTTAATTTATTTATTTTCTGGTAGCAATAGCTAAAACAAAGTTTCTGGTTATTACCTGTAACCAGCAGTTCAGCAGTGCTAGTGGCTTGTCCAGCGCCATTGGTGGCTCTCACAGAAAATCTTCCGCTGTGTGCGGCTGTCACGGCGGGGATCATCAGAACAGCGCGGCCATCGCTGAACGAGATCTGAGCGCCGGGCAGAGCGGCAGCAGTAAGAACCTGGCCATCACGAAACCAGCTCACCTCTGGAACTGGATTACCTGTGAGTAGAGTTTTATGTTATTATTATTTTATCTAGACAAATACAAACATTTCTTAATCTGTAGTCAAAATTCATGTCCCCTTGGTGGATAGAAAGATGGAGCTGGGGCCCCTTGTTGCATATTGTATAAAATTTAGGTTTTCATTTACTTCTGACCTGAACATAATTATACCATAGTAATGCATTTACAACTTTAAAAATAATGCTTAACATTGCACAGTGAAATAAATAATTCACTTGCTCAAACCAATACATTTTTAAATAAATTATTATAATAGTTTTATTTATAAATAAATATAAAGAAAAAAAATGCATTCAACCAAAGCTGAAGTTTAGCTAAATGTTTTCCTGTTCCTCCCACAAAGAAATAAAGTGATTAAACAAAAATGGCTGGATCCACTACAATGCTGCTACAGGCCCCAAGGTGAAAACCCCTGATTCAGATAGATTCATCAATGCTATGTAATGAATTAATTTACATTCCTTTAACTAATTTCACATTGTACACTCAGGTGTAAAAGAGTCAAGAAGAATTCTACATTGCAGCAATGGAATGGCAAAAGTGGGGAACATTCTTACCACTAACTTGAGCTTCGAACGTTGCAGCACTACCCTCAAGTGCCACAACGCTCTGAAGCGGCTGTGTAAATGTTGGCGCCTGTGTTGACATTGTGGAAGGCACCCTAAAGGAAAACATAGAATAAAGTTATAGTTTTTGCATGGAACCCTTGGAATATCTGAATTCAAAAAGAGTACAGTATTTTTAGTAGATTCTAAACCGACTAATCATTGGTGTGATCCTTGTCAACCTGGTAGAACCTGGCCTGTCACTTGAGATTCAATGGCTCCATTGGGTGTTAGGCCAAACATTTGGGCCTCGTATCAACTGACAGCTCTTGAGACATGACAGTAACAACTGGTGCCTGTGGCCTGCAGTGAGTTCTTTTCACGGCATGACGCATAATTTAGAATAGCCCTCCAATTATAACAGTCAGACCTGTATCATCAAATCTAAAACTAATCTACATCAGTGGCTTATGCATCTTTATTCAACTTGTGACTCAGTGTCAATGCTGGATTGAACACCTGGTCCTCTACTAAGCAATACTGAGATGTTATTCAGAAACATTCTGCATAATCACATAATCTTAAGGTTTAAACACTCTGCATTTAAGATGAATAAGTCTTGATTGTCTGATGAAAAAAAAAAAAAATGTTACTTGAAGAGAGCTAGTTTATAATTAGAATTTAAAATGGCTGACAGGAACTGCTAGATGCATGACCTTTACCTAAAATAGATAGAACAACACTGACTGAACAAAACTCAGATACAATTCATGTGGAAGTAATTCTATTGCTGCAAAAGTACTATTATGTTTGACTATATGTTAGTTACCTGGATAGCTACCATAAATAATTTGATATCATTTAAATTTACATATTTAAATTTAAGATAAATCAAAATGAAAACTTCAGCATTGCTTCAAAATATTCAACCACAACACAACAATGTCTTTTGCACTTTAATAGACTAGCAACTCATGTTTCATGGAGAATAATTTGACTTACATTCTCATTTATTAAAAAAAAAAAACACAAACAAAGAAATTAAGAGTGATAAAAATAAATTATAGCCTCATATGAATGGTTTTCCTGTAGCAATAATTCATATGTACAACCAGGTTCATCAATATCGAAAGTTCAGAATTCCAACAAGTTCTCATTGACATTTGCAATTACTCTATGTATTAACCTTAAGAACCATTACTTGAAAATAACCGAAGATCCCCACAACAATAAGGCAGAAGTTTCCAGCAACCACTTTAAGAAAATCCATTTAAAATGCAATAAATGTTCATAAGCAAATAAAACCAGTGTCACAAAAGGCATCCTCTAAAAATAGTCAATGCCCAGCTTGATTGACAGTCACCATGTGGCACATAGCTGGAGGTGCAACTGATATCTCTGCTGCTGATTCCCTTAAAAAGACATCATGGCCCAGCTAGGACACCACTCTAATGCTATCACAGGCTATTCTTGGCTTTACTAAAACCACTGCACCATTTAAAAACCATCAGAAATAAAAAGTCTTAGGACAAAATTAATTGAATATTCATTTAAATTGTTCAACATCAGTCCCCTTTCCACTAAATCTCTCAAAGTGAACATCGACTTTTGCATTTCTACTCTCTTTATTTGTTAGAATCACACAACAAAGCATCATTAGAAAGCACTGCACTGGCACATGGGTACAAGAGCACAAAGCATACTTACTTGTATCCAAGAGTGCCTTGAATTGGAGGGGCGAAGCCCAAAGGTTTTTGTCTTCTGAAACAAAGTCCTTATCCAGATATGATTTCAGAAAACAGTGTGAGAACGGATGAGCCTCGAAATATCCCAAAAAACAAAACTACACAGGGTCTTAGCCGTGTAGTTTTGCTTTTTCCCTTGCAATCCCTACACCCGAGGCAAGGCTGGGAATGCTCCAACTGCTCAGAAGTGTTAACATGGTGGTTTTACTTTATATACCCCTTGGCTAATCAGCATCATCACTACATTGCCATGCCCCATTGGCCGTCCCCCCACGAGGCATCATGGGAGGTAGCAGCCATTTTATGCAAACTCACACCTGTCACCCACTTTACTTAACATAACGCAGGACTCATTATCACAGAGTGTCTGAAACCTAAAGAAACAGGAAAATGCCCCTCATAAAGAGAGAAATCTTCACTAGCTTTATCTCGTAAATTAATCACAGTAACAGCATGTTGAGCCCCAAGAAGTGAAGAACCAAATGGGGGGAGAAGGGCTGTCACTGTCACTCAGGCTCTAGGTCTGTGAGATAAACGGCTCCAGCTAAGATCGCAGGCAGTGTCACCCATTTGTTTTTCTTTTGTTTATCTGTATAGTAAGTCAGACGATACTTTTAAAACTTTGAAAAGCAGAAAAGAAATTACACTATGAATGTTAACATTATGGTGAGATCTAGTTGGTGAGATCTCCTCTAAACTGACAGAGGAGACAATGTTAAAGATAGGCAGTGACATGTAAGAGTGGAATGCATGACTAGCATTGACAAGGACTTGCAAGTGCTAACTTTTGTCAGACAATAATCTAATGACAAAATGTGATACAGCTATAACTACAAAAATAAACTAATATAGCTAAATGATACTAGATTGAATTAAATTGTATTATATTTATTGCACTCTTGTACTTAAATCTTTCGAATGCTCTTTTCTCTTCATTCATAACACACACATACATATATATATGACGATAATCTCATGTGAGAGTTATAAATAGCATGATTCATGATGAATTTTTATAATTTTCAGTTGTTTATTTTTGGTCAGAATGTGGGTATATGACATTTATTGGTATTGGTTATTGGTCTGAATACTTTTGCAAGGCAACATAAACCCAAAATTATCAGTTGCAAGCAACAGTGTGTAACGTTTACTCCAAGAGATGAAGAAGGCAGACGATGTAGATCCAAATATAAATGTAATTTATTAATATAAAGTAAATTCAGGCAATGTAATATCAATGAACACAAAATGAAACAGTGTGCTATGCGCAAACAATACCAGACAATGAACAAGAGGAAATGAGGAACTTAAATACACATGCCGATGAAGTCAAATACAGAGATTACAACTAATTAATCAATGGTACCACACGAAGAGCTGGAAAATGTAACAAAGGGAACAGGTAACTGAAGAGAAACAAACTAAAAGTTCATGAAAATGAAACTAAACAGAGCATAACACACAGTGTTCCAGATATTATCCATTTTTGTTGAATAATTCACAAAGATTAGGCTAAGTGAATTCCAGAGTTTTCCCCTAAACAGCATCTGTGACCATAATCAGTGACCTGGTGGTTTTGGCCTCTGTTAAAAATATACAAACAAATTATTATTATTATTACTATTATTACTACTGCTGTTTATTTTTTATGATAGTCACCTTGGCAGAGCTCATATCTGGCAAATGACATCAGACAAGTACAGGCTCAAAAATCTGATGTATCAACACTTCTTATGGATGAAAGGCTTGGATCATTCAATTTCAGACATAGAAATACAGATATAAACCATACAATACAACATTCAATATAAAATACCAATACCAAAATACACAATTTTTAAATATTTTTTATTCAAAAGTATATATACGCTTAACTCACTTGGCTCTCGTCACATGCTGAAACCTTAGTATCATTCATGCAGAGCACTTGAGGATAAGTGCCGTGTGATCTAAGGTCTTCTTCCACCAATACATTTTGCTCATCCACTCTGGAGAGGAAGTGTGGAGAGGCCCTATGCACTGAGGAAATCAGATTGCATTATAATTCACTGCACTGAATATGAAGCAGAAATTATCACATCATTATCTCACAATAAAAAGGGATAACAAAACTTTTATAGTTCAAGAAGGGTTGTCATACTCATTAAGCATGTGGTTTTGTTTTTTTAAAGCTGCCTTTATTGTTTACTGTTAGGGGGAAAAAATTGTAAGTAAAAAAGTAAAGAGCACTAGAGACAAAGTTAAAAGTATATCTGTGTGACAGCTGTATTTGAATGCAGGGTGAGGAATGACGCCACAGACCCCTTCTCAGTAGCGCGACATAGCAGGAAAGCAAAGGTGTAACCTGAGAGCCCTGAGTTATGCTGTGTGATAACAGTAACATGCCCCTGACTAATAGTCACCCTTTCATTCAGTAGAGAGCCTTAAAGACCCCATGAAATCTAATTTGAAGTTTTGGGGCTTTTACTCTATGTCTGTAACTTTTGAAGTCATCTGTATAAGCTAATGTACTCACTATAGGATGACAATTCATCATTCAGGATCATTCATAATTCTTTCTCTTCTGGCAAAATGAATTAAAAATACTGATGACTTATCTTGTACTTAATGAAGTATCAACATGGTTATTAATAAAATTCTCTCCAAAATAATATTTTAATATGCTCCTTCCCGACTTCATGTTTTTATTGAAAAGGCTCAGGGAAAAAAAATAGGCTACGCATAAGACAATTTTCAAAGAGTCTTAAGTTACAAAATATATAATCCATCCTGTATCTATTTTACATATAAAATGTATTTCCTACCAATTGGGAAAATATTTTATCGACAGGAAATAGAAAATTTACTACAGATTCAACATAAATTCAGAATACTATAAGAAACTATGGATATTATGACACAATTGACAAGCAACTTTCATGCAGTAAACAAAGTTAATTGTGATGTGTCTATTAGCTGGTAGGTTGGTGCATATTTCCCTCAGTCGCCACCTACCTCAGGTCAAATTACAGTCTCTCTCACAACCAAGGGTACTGCTGAAGACAGATGACATCACCCTGAGCCCTGACTACAAGAGTCCTTACTCACTAACCTCCTATTTTCAAGCAAACTGCTAGTAAGTTAGATATGAAGCAGTCTGAACACCAATAATAATAAAATATGGGGAGGTCACTAAAATTTCATCTATAAGGCTTTACGCTCCAACTTTATATTAAGTGTCTTTAACTACTATGAGCCAACCTTTACATTTATTGTTTGATACAATGCACTTATTGTATACGTTTTTTTGTGCTTATATTTAAAAAATACCCACCTCAACAGCCAATTGTGATATCGCCGGGAGTTTGATTGACAAGCGATCTAACCAATCAGAACACCGAATCCGCCATTTTGTCCAACAAAACAGTCAGGAGTTACAAGATAACCTCGGTGGAGTTAAACTTGAAAAATGGTGTGTATTTATATCTTTCCGCGTTTGAAACAACATTCCTTCTCATGTTCATTTGATGGTATAAATGAACTAGTAGGAAGAGATGATCGGTTGACGAGCCTCTTGAGCTGAGGCGCTACAGCAATCTATCACGACCATGGTCACGACACATTAAAGAGCTACAAAACGGTTTTTATTGTTTGAATTTCTTTAAAAAAAACTACACAGTTTGAAAGCTGGGACTTTGTTTAATATCATAAGTAACCTGCTTTGTCTTGTCTGTCGACGTGTTGTCAGTATCCTCTTCGCTCCGCAATGTATTTTTCACTGTGTGTGGCGTGACATAAGCATGGCTTGTCGGACAAATCAACAGTAACTAAGGGGGGCGGGTCTTTGCGAAGGGTCAATAGCACAAATATGTGTTTAAGAATAAAGCAAGTCCAAGACAGTGAATTTATAACAGCTAAGGGGCGTTGTTAGGCATGACGCAGAGCCTAAAAACTTTTATATACAAATATTAAAGCCAAAAAATATGTATCAATGCAACGTTCATGAAGTAAAATCACTAAAAGCCTTCCTTCCACTGGAAAAAAATAGTCCCTGACCGTGAACAGCAACAGACGTTACATTTATTACACCATTAGATGGCGGCAAAGATTGTCCTTATGAGCGAGTCACTCAGTCGCAAAGACTTTTATATTGAAACTTCTTGTGAACATGGAACAAGACACAAACAACAAATGCTTTGACCAGGGCTGGCAGTGTCAGCAGGGCACGGAAAACCCATTAAATGTTAAAAGGACAAGATCGCAGTGGACATTCAAATGGATTTTTTTTATTATTAACATAGGACTGACCTGAAGGAAAATGCTAAATCTGAATGCAGGTAATAAACTCGGTCACTCGATATCACAATACTCTTCTACATAATGCAGTAAACTTCAATGAACAAAATCAATTGAGAACAATGTTTACATTGCTAAGAGTGGTTGCTAAGACAGACGCATCAACATACACATTCAGTGGCGCAGCAATACTTATGTAATGCCGTCAGCTGTATGTTTTCGGGAATTTTACAAAGACTTCGAACGCGGCTCAACCAATCAGAATCAAGGGCCGAAACTATCTGTTTTATAATAAAACATTAAGTCCACTGTACCAAACTTTTTTCTTCTTTTCTTTTTTTGATGCAAGTACATAATAAAGACACTGAATATAAAGTGTCAATGCCTGTTTAACAAGGTTAAATTGCCTTAATTTATATAAGATGAATTATGTATTATGGTTATCATTTATCTTGGTTCTTTTCTTTTTTTTGATGCAAGTACATAATAAAGACACTGAATATAAAGTGTCAATGCCTGTTTAACAAGGTTAAATTGCCTTAATTTATATAAGATGAATTATGTATTATGGTTATCATTTATCTTGGTAATTATGTAAAGTTCAATAAATATAACAAAATACAACAAATGTTGGGAACACTTTATTTTGATTGCCTACTTTAGACTAACTATAAGTAACTTTGCAACTACATATCAACTAGCAGTAAATAGAGTATTAGTAGACTGTGTGTTCAATATCTGCTATCACTTTCTTTACATGGTATCCCAAAAGACATACTGACTGGGTAACTTTGCAAGTACGTGTCAAGTTATTCTACTAACCCAAACCCTAACAGTCTACTAATAGTCTAATGAGAGTTAGTAGGCATGTAGTTGCAAATTAATGAAAGCGTGTTGACATGTAGTTGCAAAGTTATGTATAGTTAGAATAAAGTGTTACCCAAACATTCTCACCAAAGGGATAGTTCATCCAAAAATTAAAACTACTTTTCTTCTGTAGTAGATCCCTTGGTTTTTATTTACTTACCTGTTTCTTTATTTATCTATGTATTTATTTATTTATTTGGTTGGTGTATACAATAAAAAAAATAAATAAAAAAAAATTCAATGTTGTTTTAGACAATATATATATATATATATTTTTTTTTTTTTTCATTTTTTTTTTCAAAATACATTCTTTTGTGTTTTTGAGGCATTTAAAAAGGACATGAGGGTGAGTGAATAATGACTAAATTTTCCTTTTTGAACCATTTCCTTATGATCTAGAAGTGGATTTGTTAAAAAAAAAACAACACAAAAAAAACAATGTCGTCAAAAATAAATAATTTAATTGCAAAATGCTGAACACGTTATTTCAGAACTGTAACTATAAATAACTGGAGAACAAACCAGGGCTTCATTACCATCACAAAGGGAATTGTATGCAGATCCATTGAATAATATATTAGAAAAAAAAAAAACAGAATAATTCAGCTCATGTTGAATTTGATTATTGCAAAATATTGTTATAGTGATTTCAGTTTGTAGCCAAAACGAATTAAAATGTGGTTAGTTGATGCATAACTTTTCAATAATAATAAAAAAAACAAACAAACAAAACATTCAACAATATTTTACGTTAGCATTTATATGAATGTATAAGGTAAGGTGTATTTTTAGGTCCTGTGACTGATCACCATTTCAAAACACCTTTTTGCCTTCACTATTTCACTGCATGGTCCTGCAGCGCGACAAATTATTTTTTAAAACTACAGATATTCAATGTTGTTTTTCCAAACAATATAATAAGAGCTGCATGCATTATAATTATAAAAGAACGATTAATTTTAGATGGCGTACAGCACATCACACCATAAGATGTCAACTTCCCCAAAAGAGTTTTTAAATCTACCCTTGTGCAAAGACAGTTAATTTTGTGCACACCAGTGGTTTTGTGACATGTGAAGAAGGTTCAGAAGTGAAGAGTCCACATCCATGTGTTTTCCTTGTTAATGGCAGTGTCCATTATAACAACAGCAGATAGAGAAGCCACAAGAATAAACAGAGGGTGCCAAAGCAGGTGTGCCAGTCCAGTTTTAGAACGTCAAAATCAGGGCTGCTGTTACCTTTGACCTGTAGCATGGAGCTGGACGAGATTGTGCCAGCTGAGTTTGAGACAGTAACCACATACTGCCCAGAGTCTCTCACTGCAGAGCTGTGAATGAACAACGCATGCTTGCCTTCTTTATGGGACAGTTCTATGTGCTCATCATTGGCCAGTTTGTGTCCATTCTTGAACCTGAACAAAGAGTGAATTATGTCACACAATCACACCACAGCAAAAAAGGGCACTCATCAATACAGACTCAATGGAAGAGAGAAATTAGAGGTAATGTTAAAGTGGAAGGTCCTACAGAAGATACATAAAAAGGAAATGTTAGCTACAGGAAATGTAGATTAAAAAGTTAGTATGAATGGATATGCATGACAGAATTAAAATTAAAAAATTAAATGAGATCAAAATGAATGGAAAACATCAACTTTCTTTAAACCTGCTTCATGCAGGCAGACAAAAATATATGTATACATATGTGTTCATCTATCTGAACTACAAATAATTTGTGATGAATTTAGTCTTTAAAAACTGGATTTTGATCTATATGTTGTATAATGAGAATTTGGCACCCATTTAGATACAAAAGTATTCAGATAATTAATAATCTATTTATTACATGACCATTCAAAAGTTTAGGGCGGTACAATTTTTTAAATATTTTTGAAAGAAGTCTCTTATGCTCACCAAGGCTAAAAACAGTAACAATGTGAAATATTATTACCATTTGAAATAACTGCTTTAATATATTAATATTATTTTAATATTATTTGTAATTTATTCCTGTGATGCAAAATGATTTGCTGCTCAGGAAACATTTCTTAATATTGTCAATGTTAAAAACAGTTGTGCTGCAGGAAATTGATACTTTTTTTTTTTTTTCAGAATTCTGTGATGAAAATAAAGTTCAAGAGAACATAATTTTTTTAAAGCTGCAGTCCATAACTTTTTTTTTTTGGGGGGGGGGGGGGGGGGTAGCAAAATCAATGCTACAGGTGGTGGATCATTTATAGCCTTTTCTCACAGCAGCTGGAATAATTAAACTTATCATTTGGATGGCGGATTGTATGGTATGACAAATTAACGTTAGAGATTTGACTGTACAGAAATCGAAATCTACAGGTAACGCCAATACACACTAAATACACTGTCACGCAATGCTGCTGTTGTTAACATTAACAATTTGAGACATTAACAACATGGTTTGATGTGATATGAGCTAAGCGATCATTAGATTTAAACACCATTGGAAGTGTGATTTATTGTAATGCTTTTTTTTCCTCAGTTGGTCATAACAAAAGTGGCAGATTTGTTACTTGCTAGTTCAGATGACATTTTCTGGTGAAAATTCTTATTTTGGTCATACTTCCAAGACTACAATCTGTGATTCCGAAGTACAATATCCACCGGTGCGGTGACTGAAAGCCTCACATTCTCCTCAAAACATTAGATTCATCTGAGTTGAGGAGCCGTGCCAATGCACAACCCACGTAAAGATGATAATTCCGCAAATAACTGCAATTGCAAGTTTCAAACAGAGATGGCGACAAAGAAGCAAAACTTTAAAATAGGACTGCAGCTTTAAAATAGAAATCCTTCATAATATTATATATTACTTTGCTATCACTTTTAAACAATTTAAGGCATCCTGTATTATATTATATTATATTATATTATATTATATTATATTATATTGAAGAAAGAGCAAATAATGTTTTAATTTATAGGTCAAGTTTGTTGTAAGCTACCCACCAAGTTAATGTAGGCTCAGGGAATCCAGTGACTTCCACCTCCAGGGTCACCGGAGAGCCTTCCATTACCGTGGCATTAGACAAGGGTTTGGAGAAGTTAGGACCTGTGCCGCCTGTCAGTTTGCCCATAACCTTTTTGGAATTTGCTCGCCTGATCTCCTCTCGGATGGCTGTGGGCTTGCAGAGATCCGAGTCCATCTCTGTGGTTAATGGGGTAGGGGTAGCATGCGTGTTATTGGGCTGAGCGCTCTGGCGCTGACCCATACTGGACTCATGCACACACTTTTGCATTTCAGTATGACTCTCATGCACTGAGTAAACTGTTTCAGTGATGCTGCCTGGTGGTGGGTTGCCAGATTTCTTTAAGATGCTGGAGATGGTGTTTGACACAACACTAGGAGCAGGTACTGTGAGGGGGCTTGGAACAAAGGAGGATGATTCTGCTCTAAATCTGGCACCCAAGCCAGTGGTGGGAGATGGGTAGCTCTCGGCCTGGCTCGACATCCACTCCCGCTGCCTCTGGTGTAGGGTGTCACCGTGCAGGGAATGGGACTGGTGGCTGAATTGGTTAATGCAATGGCTGTGAGAGCTCACGCAATAGCCATCATCAAGGTCATTTTCTGACTGAATAATGTTGGATTCTGGAGTCTCAGATAAGGGAGGCAGGGAGATGTCATCTGGGGAGGTGCACTCATATTCATCATTGGAGAGTGATTCCTCAGTGAGATGGTCAGGCTGGAACTCACCCTCCGGTACACTTCCTACAGGAACTGCTGGCTCTGGTGTCCCATGTGACAAAAAGTCCTCCTCTAAAGAATGATGAGCTGCTGTCTATAGAAATAAAACACACAAATAAAGAGAGCAGAATAGCTGTAAATCTCCTTGTAAAATAATTTTGTGTTGCCATTTTTTGTAAGTTACCATTAACCAGCCATAGAAATTATTTAAAAATGTTTTATTAAAAAGTAACAAGACATAGCCAGGATGTAATATAAATATGTAAATAGAATATATAAAATTCATATATCAATATATAATTTACACTATAGTTCAAAAGTTAAATTCATACTTTTATTCAGCAAGGATACATTAAATTGAACAAAATTGACAGTAAAGACATTATTCTATTTTTAATAAATGTTGTTCTTTTAAACTTTCTATTCATCAAACAAACCTTAAAAATGTATCACTGTCTGAGCAATACAACTGTTAACATTGATAATAATAACTGTTTCTTAAGCACCAAATCAGCACATTAAAAAGATTTCTTAAGGATCATGTGACACTAAAGAAGTAATGGCTGCTGAAAATTCAGCTTTGCATCACAGGAATAAATTACATTTTAAATATAGCCTTGGTGAGCATGAGACTGGTCACACTTTAGATTAGAGTCCAATTCTCACTATTAACTAACTATCAGCTAGGACTTTTGTCTAAATAAACTCTTACTGCTTATTAATAGTTAGTAAGGTTGTTGTTAAAGGGATAGTTCACCCAAAAATGACAATTCTTTCATCATTTACTCACCCTCAAGTAGTCTCAAAACTCTATGAATTTCTTTGTTCTGCTAAACAAAAAGGAAGGTATTTGGAAGAATGTTAGTTACCAAACAGATCTCGCCCCCATTTACTATCAACAGGAAAAATCATAGTAAATGGGGGTCGAGATTTTGGTTACTGGCATTCTTCCAAATATCTTCCTTTGTGTTCAGCAGAACAAAGAAATTCATACAGGTTTGGAACTACTTGAGGCTGAGTAAATGATGACAGAATTTTCATTTTTGGGTGAACTATCCCTTTAAGTTTAGGTATTGGGTAGGAATTGAGTGGATTAACGGCTGTAGAATATGGTCATGTAGAATAATATGTACTTTATAAGTACTAATAAACAGCCAAAATCCTAGTAATATGCATGCTAATAAGCAACTAGTTAGTAGTGAGAATTGGACCCTAAACTAAAGTGTTACCATGAGACTTCTTTCAAAAACATTTAAAAAATCTTACCCTAAACTTTTCAAATGTAGTGTATGTAAATACATAATTTATCTGTCACTTAAAGGATCAGCCTATTCTTGGTCTAATAGAATGATTAAAATCTTACTTATAATTTGCATAATTAAATAATTCAGTCAATCAATCACATTTTCAAAATGGGAAAAAGGCACCATTTCCATAGAATGATTCTTATGTCACAGTCACACGAGGCTCACCTTGGAATATGAGTGAAAAGGATGATTTCTACAGGCCTGATATTTGTCCTCAGAGTTGGTCTTCTGAACAGGAGGCTGTTTCTCTGTACCCTGCAACTCCCTTTGGATATCTATGATGATGGGGCGAGATAAAGCTGGATCCCGTGGAGGAGGAGGAGGAGGAGTTTCTTGTGAGCTCCTCTTGGTTTGCAGCATAGTATGACTCCTCTTATCCTGCTCCACAGGGGAATGGCTCACATTAATGGCGTGGGAGTGAGAGATGGAAGTGTGCATTTCCTCTCTCCTCTCTATAGTAGATTTGCTCATGATGGTCTCCACTTTGCTGGTCTTGGAATAGGCCTCTTGGGTGTGCAACCTGGTCTCTTGTAGCACTTTTTGATGCTCTGGATGATGCTTGTCTGGCAGATCTTGGCTTCGTGTTTTGCGAAGCTGAGGTTTCTTGTTTTCTGTATTCTTGCCGACAGGTATCTCTTTAGTACAGTGTGGGCCTGTCATCTCAGGGGTATGTCCACTTTCCTTTGGTTCAGGCTGAAGTGGCAACAGAAAAAAGTATGGTTTAGGTTTGAGCAATTTTCTGAATATGTACGTATATTTGCAATGCCTTTGCTGATGACATCAAATTAAACAACGTTGAATAATGCTTATATATTTCCTTATTAAGACCATCATTACACTGGTTTTATGATCCTTGTCTTGTGATTTAAATTTATATGATTTAAGTTTGTATGCAAGTGCGATTTATTTCTGTAAATGAGTTCAATAAATTGATTCAAAACTCTGATCTAATGATTCCTTCAGATCATATATATGTCAAATATTCACATAAGTATATTCACAGATTTTATTTACAAATAGGGAAGAAATGTGGAAAGCATGCCCTTTTTTACATTTTATTGTAACTGAACTTCAATCACAATTTCCTGCCTTACACATTTTGAATGTAACATGAACAAAATGAAGGACAATGTAATTCTGGTATGTTTGAAATTATAAGTCAAAGTGTTTCTGGTGTTTACCGTATCAATGGTGTCCCATTTTCTGTTGTCTTCAGGTGTAAGAGGTTGTTTCAAAGTCTCTAGCTACAGAAAGGTTATATGAAAATATTAGTAAAAGTATATTTTATATATATATATATATATATAAAAATCTCAGATGAATGTAGCAAGTACAATAATTATGTTGGATATTTTCATCACCTGAAGTTTGGCCTCAAGGTCCAGCAGTCCATTTGACAGTTCTTTTATTGATTCCACAATTTCATGGTGTTTGTTGATTGTTTTCTCCATATATTTCTTTGCTTCTTCAGCACCTACATTAAAAAAGGCCAACAACACCTCAACTAACTAACTAAATATTCCTCAGTGTTTTATCTATAACATGAATACATGGGGAAAAATCATTCTGACATGTTAATATGTTCTGATTGATGTACTCAGTGCAGGAGTGCACTCCTGCCAGATGTTTAACTGGATTTGTTTTAATCATATTGTTTCTGAAGGGGTGGAATTGACACCAAGAATTTGCTACTATAGTTTAGTAATTCTAGTTTGGCTTTTAAATTGATCAGAGGAACATTATAAAGAATTTGAGGGGTTCCCAAATTGCTTCTGTTGCTTTTACACATTGGAATCTCTAAGAAGTAACATACATAAATGAGGGTTATATTCTCTGTTCTGTTCATTGGAATGGTAAAGAATACATTCATCCAAACAATATTTCAGAATGCATTCTCAGTTTCTCACCATGTAGCCGCACTGCCAGCTCTGTGATCTGGCTAATTCTCTCCTCTTGCTGTGGTATTGTGGGCCACACAAATTTTTCAAACTGTTTGTAGAGAGAGCTGACGGCTTCCTTAGTCTTACATTGAGAGGAATATTTACCCACACGGACAATTGTGGAACTTGCCTCGTCGCACCAGAACTGATACTGTGTTTAAAATGAAAGGTGAGAGGAGAGACTATTTTCAGAGAGTATTTATAGCCATTTACAGTGATACTGCTTTGAAGTCATACATAAGTTAAAGCAAAGCCTATACATATTGTTTCTACTTCATTTAGCATCATTATTAATGGGAAGATCTGAAAGATCTAAACAGAAATACAAAATTTGAAATAAACTAAAAAAAAAAATCCAGAAATTCCACACCAGGATTATAAAATGAACATGTGAAATTGCTGCTGAATTGTGATAGTAGCTTCTATTGGCTCATTATATGTTCCTGGTGCACCCCACCTCCTCTAAAGCTTGTTGGAGCTTGACGTTCATGTCCAGGTTCTGTTTGTACTCCTCCACTGCCCTGTCAAAGTCCCCCACCTGTCTCTGCAGCTCATTTGAGGCATCCTCAATCTCTCTGAGGCTGTTGCCAATTAAATGTCTCTCGCTGCTGCTGGATACTTTCAGAGTAAAGGCTTGCAGCTTCTTCTTCAAAACCTACAACAGGGAGGGGTTTGGATATTACATTTTATATATAGAAAACTGCCAAAGCATTAAAAGAATCTCCTAAAGGTATAGGACTGTATAATTAGATTCTGTATAATCGAAGATTCTGAAGAAAACATAAATAAAATGAGTGAAGGTCGATTAAACGAGAGCCTTTCTTACCTGTAGCTTTTCAATGTAAACCTCAATTTGCTGGATCTGATTTTTCACCGCCTTCACGTTTCTCGACTTCTCGTTTTTCTTCATGTAGTTGAATTTCAAATTGTTGAATTTCTTTTTGAGATCTTTAAAGGACTCTTTCAGCTAAAATAAAGCATTCAGAAAAAAAAATAAAAAAATTAAATTCTGCAATAGCAAAGCATGCAAAGAAAGTGCCAAAGTGCATAAAACACATCCACAAGTTAAGAAATTTTAAAGAATCTTTTTTTCCCCCATACAAAAACATTTCAAAGTTATCACGTCTGCCATTAGGGTTTTGTTTGTTGTAATTCTACATATAGTTACAGTAACTACATGTAACGTGTAACAAGGACACTGTAAAATAAAGTGTTACCAAAAACACAAAATATATATGGAACATAAACATAACATAAATAATTTTCATTTTAGGTTGAACCATCCCTCTAAAACAACTCTCTAAATCCACAATATCAGCCTCTTTTAACCTGCTGATTATGAAATGTGTAACCAAATATAATAGCGTAATCAAATATAAGATTAGTTGTGCATGGATGTGGGGAGGGTCTCTAGCAGAGGTGTGTGGTTCGGCTGAGTCCAGGGGGATTATTTTAGAGGGATTAATTGTCAGACCGGAGGATGATTTATAGTGCAGATCCATTTCTGTCCAGCCTGATGAGCTTTTGCAATGGTGTCGTGTCTCTAAATGACAGGCTCAAGTGTCGCCCAAGGACAGCTGCAGCCCAGCTTCTAGAGCCAGTTAAAGAGGCCTCATAACTGTCCTACTGGATTTTTCCAACAGAGGGCTGTAGAGGAAGTTTCTGCTGCAGCCCAAACAGAGGGATGTGCGTGGAGGAAAGTTCAGATACAGTCATACTGTATGACTTTCACAAGGCTTAATGGTGAGTGTTAAGATCCAAACAACAACTCAAATTGTGCTCAGTAAACATTTATGGTGGCAGCTGTTTTTTTGTTTTGTTTTTGTTTTGTGGCCTTGTGATCTGTAAAACAAGAAATGAGGTGTTGCTGCAGACCAAACTGGTGAATATAACAGCATAATAAGACATTGATGGCCATCTTGAGTGCATTTAGATCCACTACTTAGCAGGAGAGCAAGAAATTTTACTTCTAGATCAACTTATCAAAAAAATAAATGAGTCAACATGACTACAATGAAAATAATAAGCTTTTGTAAGCAGAACACTGGACTTGTGAACTCACGGTGAGAGAAATAAAGTCACTTCTCCTTGCAGATGAACAGCAGCAACTGTCCAAGCTAAAATGTCAGCCTGTTTACTCATGCATATTTATGACTGGGTGGTGGTTCAGTGGGTATGACTGAAAACATATGGTGACTCACATGGACATTGAATTTGTTATTATGTTGACTCATGCATTTTTCTTGATATGAATAAGTGTTGATTTAAGTTAAATTGAATATGTAGTATTCTCTCTATTTTTTATTTATTTTTTTATACAGACAATACATTATTGTTTAACAGTTTGAGGACAATTTTATTCAGTAAAGATGCATTAAAAGTGATCAAAAGTGACAGTACAGACTACAAACATCTATTTCAAATAAATGCTTTTCTTTGAACTTTCTATTCATAAAATAATCCTTAAAAACTGCATTATGATTTCCACAAAAAATTACTGTTTTCAACACTGATAATACTAAGAAATGTTTCTTGAGCACAAATTCAGCATATTAGAATAATTTCTGAAGGATCATGTGACATTGAAGACTGAAGTAATGATGCTGAAATTTTTAAAATAGATTAAACAGAAAACAGTTATTTTAACTGGTAATAATATTACACAATATTTCTGTTTTTACTGTATTTGATCAAATAAATGCAGCCTTGGGGAGCATATCCAATCAGTTGAACAGATTTGTACAGAACTCTTTCCATATATTTTCATTTCATAAAACAGCTTTCATAATCCTTGCCCTAACCAAATCCCACTGAATTAGACAGTGAATTGAAGTGAAACCTCCCTTCAATTTTAAGCCACACTAAAGGAGGTTGAATAAAAAATTCTCACATAAAACTAGAACAAGTACGGACTCTGTAGTGCCAGACAGTGTACAGACTTTAAGTACAGCTACTTTTAGAAATTTCTTTGCTCTATTTACAGTCTTGCAGCAGTCATATATTGAAATAGCATGACATCACGTGACATAGTTAACTTGGATATGTTTAAGAAGCTTTGAATTGTACTTCTACTGAGGAGTAAGACACAGACACAAGGGTTCTGGAATGCTGATTTACTTATAGAGGCCTTGTAAGGTCACAGTTGCTTCCAAACTATTTAAATCACTTCTAAACCAGTGGTTCTCAACCTTTTTTTGACTCCAAATCCCAAATTGTCCACAACAATAGGCTCCATGACTTTGTCAGTTGTTCATGATTTAGTGGATAAGTATTAAACTTAAGGACTTTTAAAATACCTTTACTTGCATTTCAACCTGATAAAATATTTTAGAGCTTGGCATAACTAGAAAAATGTATACTCATAAAATGTATAAAAAGGTTTATGAGGTTTTATTCATTTATATGGAAATCTAGAAATCAAAGAAAACACTTGTTGAGAGGATGAATTGAAATGAAAAACATACAGTACAGTCCAAAAGTTTGGAACCACTAAGATTTTTAATGTTTTTAAAAGAAGTTTCGTCTGCTCACCAAGGCTACATTTATTTAATTAAAAATACAGTAAAAACAGTAATATTGAGAAATATTATTACAATTTAAAATAACTGTTTTCTATTTGAATATATTTCACAAAGTAATTTATTCCTGTGATGGCAAAGCTGAATTTTCAGCATCATTACTCCAGTCTTCAGTGTCACATGATCCTTCAGAAATCATTCTAATATGCTGATCTGCTGCTCAAGAAACATTTAATGTGTACAATTGTACAAAATATTTGTGTACAATATTTTTTTTTCAGGATTATTTGATGAATAGAAAGTTAAAAAGAACAGTGTTTATCTGAAATCTAATATTTTGTAACATTATAAATGTCTTTACTGCCACTTTTGATTGATTTAATGCATCCTTGCTGAATAAAAGTATTCATTTCTTTAATTTCTTTTCAAAAAAATAAAAATAAAAATTCTTACTGACCCCAAACTTTTGAACGGTAGTGTATAATGCTACACAAGCTTTGTATTTCAGATAAATGCTGTTCTTTTGAACTTTCTATTCATCAAGGAATCCTGAAAAAAAAGTACATAACTGTTTTCAACATTGAAAATAATCATAAATGTTTATTGAGCAGCAAATCAGCATATTAAAATGATTTCTGAAGGATCATGTGACACTGAAGATGATGCTGAAAATTCAGCTTTGCATCACAGGAATAAATTACTTTGTCAAATATATTTAAATAGTACACAGTTATTTTAAATTGTAATAATATTTCACAATATTACTGTTTTTTACTGTATTTTTAATTAAATAAATGTAGCCTTGGTGAGCAGACTAAACTTCTTTTAAAAACATTAAAAATCTTAGTGGTTCCAAACTTTTGGACTGTACTGTAAATAGATTTTTTTTAGCTGTTTTAGAAATATATTGAATTTCTAGCTAATTTCAATGCTTGTATTGTCTTTATTTTAATGACTTTATCTATAAAAGTCCCCTAGTGGACCTCAGACCCTTGGTTGAGAATCACTGGTCTATATGCCTGTACTTGTTCATTTAGAGAGGAAAACAGTGAGATTGTTGTCCTCTAGAGGGAGACAGAGATTATAATATTATCAAAATAGGAACAAGGCATATATATATATATATATATATATATATATATATATATATATATATATATATAGTGCTTTACTATGTACTGCTGTACAGCCAAAGCGGGGTCTCTCCTCAACCACCACCAATGTGCAGCATCCACTAGAATGATGTGACGGCAGCCACAGTACAGCCGAGCTAGACCGCTCACCACATACCAGCTATAGGTGGAGAGGAGAGAGAGAGTGATAGAGCCAATTCAGAGAATGGAGATTATTAGGAGGCCATGATTAATAAGGGCCCATGGACGGAATTTGGCAACGTCACTGGGGTTACACCCCAACTGTTTACAAGTAGTGCCATTTAATGACCACAGAGGGTCAAGACCACGGTTTAACGTCTCATCTGAAGGACGGTGCTTGTTACAGTATAGTCACTATACTGGGGCATTAGGACTTACACAGACCACAGGGTGAGCACCCCCTGCTGGCCTCCAGCAGCAACCTAGTTATCCCAGGAGGTCTCCCATCCAGGTACTGACCCGGCTCAACCCTGCTTAGGGCAACCAGTCTTGGAATACTGGGTAATATGGCTGTGGCAGTCCATATTTTCAGACCATGTGGCAACAAGATAAGTGAATGTGTCTGTTTTCCTTTTACGGAGAAACCAATTTGTGCTGTAATCAAAAATCATAAAGGACATCATGAAACTGAGACATGATAGGAAACCTATCTGATGTCCTGTGCCCTGGGAGGCTTGCAGTGTAATCCTGGGGATTGACTGTTGGATTTTGTGGTTGGAGGGCATTAAGTATGTGATAAGGGAGGAATCCTTCCTGCTATCTGAAGTGATGAGAGACAAATGGCAGGATCCCTCAGTCAACACAGGGAGAGACAAACCCTGCAGTTCACAGACTAAATTTAACAAGCTATAAATAATTCAGGGAGAGAGAGAGAATGAGAGTCAGCCACAAAAGCCCAACACAAGTGTGTTGCTGAGCCCTGGATCTGTGGGCTGGGAAAAAAAGAGTTAACACATCTTTAAGGAAAATGAAAGACAATAAGGGCTGGACCAAAATCCTTTTCCATACAGTTAAAATGAGGAATTAAAGCTTCAGTGATCTTAAAAGATAAAAAAACCATGCTAACTTCCAGAACTCAGAATGAAAACAGAACATTCACTGAAACTTAAGCTGCTAAAATTGGCTTCTTCTGTACTTCTGCAACTTTCAATGTTAAGATGAATGCATGACTGCCATTTTTGCGCATTTAAATCCACTATTACTTTATACAATACACTGCAGGCTTTGAAAAGAGGCTGTTATTGAAGGATGGGACCATTAACATCTATATTGGACCCAACAGTCTTGTTTCAAATGCACTGGGATCGTTTGCACTGGAGTCAAATTAATGGCACAGCAGCAAATAGCGCCTCCTTGAGTTCTAAGAGATAGTGGAAAAACTTATTATTGTTATATTACTGACTGACTGACATAAATACAATACTTACCTCACTGATTTCTTCCTTATGAAGGCAGAAGTGGACGTTGCTTATCAAACTTTCTTCACACTTATTAGCCTCAGCGATCCAGTCATTGCTTCCTCTCTCCAACTTGACCAGTTTTTCCTGTAACTGCTGCACTGACAACACCAGCACATGCTTTGAGCATAAAGAAGGGGGGAAAGGGATGGTCACTTGTGGCAGTTTCTATCAAAGAAACATGTATGTATTTATGTATGACAAAGCAACAAATAATCAAAAGGGTGGTTCTACAAGTTCTGTCGGCCCTGTTTACACCTGGTATTAAAGGTGCCCTAGAACGTTCTTTCACAAGATGTAATATAAGTCTAAGGTGTCCCCTGAATGTGTCTGTGAAGTTTCAGTTCAAAATACCCCATAGATTTTTTTAATTAATTTTTTTATCTGCCTATTTTGAGGCATCATTAACTATGCACCGATTCAGGCTGCAGCCCCTTTAAATCTCGTGCTCCCTAGCAACCCCCCACCCCCGAGCTCTCGACTATAAAACAGTGCATAAACAAAGTTCACACAGCTAATATAACCCTCAAATGGATCTTTACAAGATGTTCGTCATGCATGCTGCATGCATGCTTCGGATTATGTGAGTATAGTATTTATTTGGATGTTTACATTTGATTCTGAATGAGTTTGATAGTGCTCCGTGGCTAAAGTTAACATTACACACTGTTGGAGAGATTTATAAAGAATGAAGTTGTGTTTATGCATTATACAGGGAGTGCAGAATTATTAGGCAAGTTGATTTTCTGATCATATTTTTTTCCCAAGCACATTTTACCAATTCCAATCCACATCAATCTTAATAACTACTATTAATATTGTTTTTAATCATTTATAAGTGATATATAATTGTTCATGAAGGCTGGAAATGAAAAATGCCTTATATTCAGGTGTGCAGAATTATTAGGCAAGTTTTCTTTTACAGGCAAAATGAGCCAAAAAAGAGATTTAACTCAGACTGAAAAGTCAAAAATTATTAAATACTCATGAGAAGGACGCAATACTAATGCAATACTAGAAATTGCAAAGTTAAAGCATGACCAAGGGACAGCAAAATGCTCATTGGGTCAGCGGGGTCAGACAAAAACAGGTGGAAAAGAAAAGACACATGTTAACTGCAAAATAATTAAGAATTATGTGTGAAACCATCAGGAACCCTTTAGTCTCCAGCGCCACCATTTTCCAGAACTGCAACCTACCTGGAGTCTCCAGAAGTGCAAGGTCTCAGGATCTCAGAGACTTAGGTTAGCTAAAGAATCCTAAAAAATGACCCGCACTTGATAAGAATCACAAGCTGAAGTGTTATAAAATACATGAAGACTGGGTTTTAATAGGGCTTATAGACAGACAGCTTGAGAATGACTCCTGATGGACCAGCACCACATCCTCTTGTACCACTGTTTGATGAATTTATCCAGAATCTGGCAGTAAGTGTTTGAGTTCACTTTTAGTCCATCTCTTATCCTGAAATGTCTGTCTTGCAGAGATGGACTAAAAATGATCTCCAAAACTTACTGCCAGATTCTGGAAGATAAATTCTTCAAACAGTGGTACAAGAGGATGTGGTGCTGGTCCTTCAGGAGTCACTCTCAAGCTGTCTGTTTATAAGGCCTATAAAAACCCAGTCTTCATGTATTTTATAACACTTCAGCTTGTGATTCTTATCAAGTGCGGGTCATTTTTTAGGATTCTTTAGCTAACCTAAGTCTCTGAGATCCTGAGACCTTGCACTTCTGGAGACTCCAGGTAGGTTGCAGTTCTGGAAAATGGTGGCGCTGGAGACTAAAGGGTTCCTGATGGTTTCACACATAATTCTTAATTATTTTGCAGTTAACATGTGTCTTTTCTTTTCCACCTGTTTTTGTCTGACCCCGCTGACCCAATGAGCATTTTGCTGTCCCTTGGTCATGCTTTAACTTTGCAATTTCTAGTATTGCATTAGTATTGCGTCCTTCTCATGAGTATTTAATAATTTTTGACTTTTCAGTCTGAGTTAAATCTCTTTTTTGGCTCATTTTGCCTGTAAAAGAAAACTTGCCTAATAATTCTGCACACCTGAATATAAGGCATTTTTCATTTCCAGCCTTCATGAACAATTATATATCACTTATAAATGATTAAAAACAATATTAATAGTAGTTATTAAGATTGATGTGGATTGGAATTGGTAAAATGTGCTTGGGAAAAAAATATGATCAGAAAATCAACTTGCCTAATAATTCTGCACTCCCTGTACAGACTGCAAGTGTTTAAAAATGAAAATAGCGACAGCTCTCTTGTCTCCGTGAATACAGTAATAAACGATGGTAACTTTAACCACATTTAACAGTACATCAGCAACATTTAGAAAGACAATTTACAAATATCACTAAAAATATCATGTAATCATGGATCATGTCAGTTATTATCGCTCCATCTGCCATTTTTCGCTATTGTTCTTGCTTGCTTACCTAGTCTGATGATTCAGCTGTGCACATTCAGACATCCTGCCCTTGTCTAATGCCTTGATCATGGGCTGGCATATGCAAATATTGGGGTCGTACATATTAATGATCCCGACTGTTACGTAACAGTCAGTGTTATGTTGAGATTCACCTGTTTTCCGGAGGTTGTTTAAACAAATGAGATTTACATAAGAAGGAGGAAGCAATGGAGTTTGAAACTCAATGTATGTCTTTTCCATGTACTGAACTCTTGTTATTCAACTATGCCAAGGTAAATTCAATTTTTGATTCTAGGGCACCTTTAAGATGTGTTTTGGTCAATTGGATCACAAGGAAGACACATTCCCATTTACACCTGGTGTTTTAATCCCTCATTTGTCCACTTTCAACCAATTCGGCCCTATTTACACCTGGTATTAAGATGGGTTTTGGTCGATCAGATCACAAGTAGACGAGGGAGACACATACCCGTTTACACCTGGTGTTTTAATCCGTCTCTTTTGTCCACTTTCAACCACTTCTGTCCTGATTTCTTTGAGGGGAGGGTCTATGAGAGGGTAATGTTTGGGTTTTTTTCAGATCTTTAAATCTAATGGACAAAATAAGCGTGTACAATTTACATATGGGTCTTCGACCACATAAGCGTTTACACTACGAAAGCAATGCGTTTTCGGCTACCTCCGGATATGGTCAAAAGTGGACAAACATTTTTAGACCTTGTTTACACCTGTATTTAGTGACATCCACTTGTGATCCGATCAACCAAATGCTTATTAACACCAGATGTAAACCAAATGAGCCTATGTTGTGTAAAGAAAAGTTCAAAAAGTCTGGTTCAGGTAAGGAAATCGAAATAATGCATGGATTATTTGAAGATAATGAGGGCATGCAATATTGTTAAGCAATCAACGCACCGACTGCTGCACAGTGCTGGTGAGGTCTGCACCCAGAGAGAGGGCGAGCTTATACAAATGGTGGATGTGCCTCTGCTTCTCTTGGTGCTGAGTCAGCTGAGTCCTGGCCTGATTGGTGTCACTGAACACAGTCACTGGTTCTGTGTGTATGATGGTATCCAGCTAAAAAAAAAGTAAAAACAATTATTTATGCTTAGGCTACAAATTTCATAATATAATGTAATGTAATACTGAAAATATATATTTGTCTACAAAACTTAAAACAAAAAATTAAATTAAAATGATCATCTTTAATGAGCTGGCCAAGGTAGTTAAGGTTATAAAAAAACAGTAGTAATACTATGTCCAGCATAGTAGTAACATTCTGTACTTGTTTAGTACTGTTTAAAACTATTAAATTATTACTACTATTTCTACTACTATTATTAGTGTTTAGTCCAGTGTCTTAGTCACAATTTACAGTTGTCAGGATGCAACTTGTCACGCTGGTTAAGAGAATGAACAGAGTGTGTGCAGCTTTGGTGACTTTGAAGATGCTTTTAATTTTTCTTCATCACTATTTCATTCTCATACTTTTATTATTAAAGGCAGAGTAAGCAATCTCAGAGAGGCTAGCAATCATTGGATGAACTTTTTTTTTTTTTTATCCTGAGATGTCCAAAAATGAAATTTTTGTTTTAATATTTAAACTACTTCTATTATTGATTTCTATCAAGATGTGAAGAGTTTCAACCAGTATAACAAAAAGTGTTTATAAAAAAAAATACCCATCTTTAATTACTCCCAAACTGTGAAAATATTAATAATAAAGAATGAGTAGGTGTCAAACTATTAGTGCATATCAATTCTGATTTTTAAATCCATCACAATCTCTAATTCTTTAAAGTTTTCTGACAGAAATGGGACTTTACCTCTTGATAAAGCTGATGAAATTTACCGGCCATACTGAGAACGGTTTCATACTCTCTGATTTTATCTCTGACACGCTGATGTAGCTGCAGAAGCTCAGAAACGTTCTCATTCTTCTCTTTTACCGGTATCCCTTTCAAGCCGAGCAGCTCGGATGTCTTAACCAGGAATTCCACCTCTGCATTCAGTTGCTGTAAAAGTTTGAAAATTTAGGTTAGTTGTAAAGTTGCTAAAACAAATCATAAGTGCTAATGAGAAAGCAAAACGTCTTTTCTCACCAGGAATTCTGGCTTTACAGCATTAAATTTCTCCTGTAGTTTAGACACAGACTGAGGATCACCCCCCAAATCAACCTTTGATGCTGGAGCAAAAATCTCCTCCATTGCCCTTAAATCATGAAGAACCTGCAGACAATTACCAAAGAATTGAGGGCACTGAACAAAGGTCTATTAATAATGTTTTGTTGTGAGAAATAAATGTGCAGCCTCTTTAAAAGCTGTAATAATTAATTAAAATAATATAGACCAACATTTCACAACTTCCCATATTTTGATGTATTTCCAAGTGAAATCCCAAGTTACCTTTTTAAGTTGATCTTTACATTTTTTCCATTGCTTCTTCACAGATTTTATCTGACTATAATGAAGTTGCCAGGATGTCCACAAGTCTGCTAGTTCAGATTTCTTCTTGGTCAATGTCTCCATATATTTTTCTACAACATGCTCTGCTGCTTTAACGTTTAGATTCAGGCTGCCGCTGATCTGCACAGTAAAATAAATAAATAAATAAATAAATTATATATATTATGTTTTAAACCCCCAAGACACTGCCATAGATTTGTAAAGACCACTGATTGTTAAACTTGTGTTAAAATGCTCTACAAAGTTTCTTACCATGTTAGAGGAGTTAATAAAGTTGTTGCCGAGATCCTGCATGGTGAAAAACCTCTGCAGCAGTGACTGCCACTTAGCGTCCAACATTTCCTTCATGGATGCACCTGCTCCTTCATTTTCCTCCTCTTCCTCTGGCTTGTTCTTGTAGCATTCCTGGAGCATCCTTATCTGCTCCTCAACCTGTGCCATCACACAAAATATCATCATTTGAATATTGGCCTTAGTCTAACTGGGTACTTCATTACAATAAATATATAACCATACCTCATCTGCACAGCGCAAAAAGTCCACATAGGGCCTGAGGCTCTCCACATGCGATGATATGTTCCTCACCAATGTTTTCATCTCCTCTGCCAGAATTGAAGCTTTGTTAGACAACTCGACTGTCTCTGAGGATTCCAGTCCCTTTAGTTCTTTTATAAAACCAGCTATAGCCTCCGATTCTCTCATAGCATCCTGCAGGACAAAACACAATTCAGAGAAAGACCTGATTTACAATGAGTAGATCTTCATAGCACTTTTACAAACTTTTTAGGGGTTGTATAAAATGATTAAATAACAAAATTCACTTTGAATTTGAGTAGGAAGTCACCTGAGACTGTGAGAGTAGCTCAACATGCTTGTTAAGGGTGTCCTCAGCCTCAGTTAGAGATGAACCAGGCTCTGTGCTGGTAGAGAGGACACTGTTGCTACTCTTAATCCAAGCAGAGACCTGTAGAGATTTAGAATTTTGAGATGGATCATTGAGGAAATATATACACTTTTCTACTTTACAAGCTACTGTAAAGTATTAAGTCACATTTATTGACATATTATAAACAATCTAGTGATGCATTAAAAAAAAGAAAGAGTTTAAAGGGTTAGTTCACCCAAAAATGAAAATTCTGTCATTTATTACTCACCCTCATGCCGTTCCACACCCGTAAGACCTTCATTAATCTTCAGAACACAAATTAAGATATTTTAGTTGAAATCCGATAGCTCCGTGAGACCTCCATAGGGAGCAATGGACACTTCCTCTCTCAAGATCAATAAAGGTACTAAAAACATATTTAAATTGGTTCATGTGAGTACAGTGGCTCAATATTAATATTATAAAGCGACAAGAACATTTTTGGAGTGCCAAAAAAAACAAAATAACGACTTATTTAGTGATGGCCGATTTCAAAACACTGCTTCATGAAGCATCAGAGCATAAATGAATCAGTGTATCGAATCATGATTCAGATCGCGTGTCAAACTGCCAACGACTGAAATCACGTGACTTTGGCGCTCCGAACAGCAGATTCGACACACTGATTCATTTATGCTCCGATATAAATCGTTATTTTGTTTTTTTGGCACTCCAAAAATATTCTCGTCGCTTTATAATATTAATATTGAACCACTGTACTCACATGAACCAATTTAAATATGTTTTTAGTACCTTTATTGATCTTGAGAGAGGAAGTGTCCATTGCTCCCTATGGAGGTCTCACGGAGCTATCGGATTTCAACTAAAATATCTTAATTTGTGTTCTGAAGATTAATGAAGGTCTTATGGGTGTGGAACGGCATGAGGGTGAGTAATAAATGACAGAATTTTCATTTTTGGGTGAACTAACCCTTTAAGGGTGAATCTCAGGAAAACATTAGGTTAAATACATAAACTAATAAATCAATAATTTTTGCATTTCTTTAGTTTAATCAGCATACAGGCAAGAGAAAATATAACTATGATCACAATTACAATTGTATATATATATATATATATATATATATATATATATATATATATATATATATATATATATATATATATGTATATGTATATATATATATATACACATGTATATATATATATATATACACACACACACACACACACAATGTTTTAAAATATTATTATTAATCAGCATATTTAAACAGCAAATAATAATAATACATTTGATTTTTTTTAGCATGAAGGCAACAGCAATGGCAACAATGGTGTATAAATATGTTATATAAATTATTATTATTTTTAGGTGGAGAAATGTGCCAACAAATTTACATATTTTGTGACATTAAGTAAATAAATTTGATTTGTTTTTGATCAGCATAAATAAAAAGTCAACAGCAAATATTAATGAATTACATTTTTGCATTTGATTAAAAAGACAACAGCAATTACCACCACGGTGTATAAATACTTTAAATTATGTCTTATAAATTATTAGTATTATTATTTATTACAATTATTATTAAATGATGTGCCAAAAAATTATGTTTTGATGCCCTCAATTCTGTCTTATTAGAGTCTTAAAACAGTGAAAAGAGAGACTTTCACACTTTTCTATACCTTATCCACCAGTTCTTCAAATGAGGACACCAGCTGCTGCCTTTTGCCTGATAACGCTCTGTGGGCATGACACTTGTGGCTCAGAACCTCAATTCTCTCTTTGATGTATCCCAGCATTCTTTGTATCCCACCAACTTGGGCACTAACAAACAAACACAGATGCCTGACACTGCACAGAACATTCAAATCCACTGAAAACCTGGAGTCTGGATATCTGCTGTGATAAGGTCTTTTTTTAAAACACTGTAGCATCTGCTCTTTGTCTTCTCACCTTTGTGGGTCGAGCTTCTGAAGTAACAGCTGACCTCTCTGAAGAGGCTCGCTGGATGAGTCTTTTATACTGCATGAAAACTCTTCATGTTTCCTAGCCAGCTCAGGTAATAACAGAGGTTGAGTCTTCAGATCCTTTATAGCAATCTCTATGGTGCCCAGCACCTCGAATGCCTGACGACAAAAATATATAATGTCATAAAATCCTTTGTAAGTCTTGTAAGTAAAACAAAATAACAACTTTATTCAACAATATCTAATGATGGCCGATTTCAAAACACTGCTTCATGAAGCTTCGAAGCTTTACAAATCTTTTGTATCGAATCTGTATTGATTCAACTGTATTGTATCTGATTGTGTATCAAACTGCCAAAGTCACATGGACCATTGAAACTTCGAAACGCTTATGACGTAACGGAGCCTTGTTTACCGAAATCATGTGACTTTGGCAGTTGATACGCACTCCGAACCACTGATTCGAAACAAAAGATTTGTAAAGCTTCGAAGCTTCATGAAGCAGTGTTTTGAAATCACCCATCACTAGATATTGTTGAATAAAGTCGTTATTTTGTTTTTTTGGCACACAAAAAGTATTCTCGTTGTTTCATAACATTAAGGTTGAACCACTGTAGTCACATGAACTGTTTTAAAGGTGCCGCAGAACGTCTTTTCAAAAGATGTAATATAAGTCTAAGGTGTCCCCTGAACGTGTCTGTGAAGTTTCAGCTCAAAATATCCCATGGATTTTTTAAATAAATTTTTTTAACTGCTTATTTTGGGGCATCATTAACTATGCACCGATTCAGGTTGCGGCCCCTTTAAATCTCTCGCTCCCTGGCCTCCCGAGCTCTCGACTATAAGTGCAGTTATACAGTGCATAAACAAAGTTCACACAGCTAATATAACCCTCAAATGGATCTTTACAAGATGTTCGTCATTCAAACTGCATGCATGCATCGGATCATGTGAGTATAGTATTTATTTGGATGTTTACATTTGATTCTGAATGAGTTTGAGGCTATATGGTCTGTGGCTAACGGGCTAATGCTACACTGTTGGAGAGATTTATAAAGAATGAAGTTGTGTTTATGAATTATACAGACTGCAAGTGTTTAAAAATGAAAATAGCGACGGCTCTTGTCTCCACGAATACAGTAATAAACGATTGTAACTTTAACCACATTTAACAGTACATTAGCAACATGCTAACGAAACATTTAGAAAGACAATTTACAAATATCAATAAAAATATCATGATATCATGGATCATGTCAGTTATTATTGCTCCATCTGCCATTTTTCGCTATTGTCCTTACTTGCTTACCTAGTCTGATGATTCAGCTGTGCACAGATCCAGACGTTAATACTGGCTGCCCTTGTGTAATGCCTTGAACATGGGCTGGCATATGCAAATATTGGGGTCATACATATTAATGATCCCGACTGTTACGTAACAGTCGGTGTTATGTTGAGATTCGCCTGTTCTTCTGAGGTCTTTTAAACAAATGAGATTTATATAAGAAGGAGGAAACAATGGAGTTTGAAACTCAATGTATGTCTGAAATCTTGTTATTCAACTATGCCGAGGTAAATTCAATTTTTGATTCTAGGGCACCTTTAAATATGTCTTTAGTAGCTTTCTGGACATCTGAAAGTGTTAATTATCTTGCTGTCAATGCAGGCCTCACTGAGCCATCAAATTTGATCAAAAATGTCTTAATTTGTGTTCTGAAGATGAACGAAGGTCTTATGGGTGTGGAACGACATGAGGGTGAAGTAACTAATGACAGAATTTTCATTTTTGGGCGAACTAACACTTTAAATGATTTATACTTTATGATTTATTGCAACAATCTCCATAAATCACTCTAATTTTTCCTCTCTCTCTTTTCTAACCCACACTCAAATTATTACAATATACATCTCCACTAGGGGGTACTACCTTCAACAAAAAAAATATATGATACACAAGTCACTAAAGTGTGGTCAGAAGAAATATAGCCGCTGAAGTGTTTACCAAGAGTTAGGTCTGTATCAGCTCAAGAGCTATGCAAACCTCAACTTAGTCAAAGCATGTGAAGTGCTACTACATTACAGTGCGTACTTTATTAGCACTGCTGTAAAAGGCATTGCTCTCCTGCAACTGAGCCAGACGATTCATCATGAGGCTCCAGAACTGCTCGTGTGTAGTTTTGAGGTTCTCACTCTTCTCTGACAAGCGCTGAAGTTGTGTGGACTCATTCGAGGAAAGCAAATCTGATGCCTGCTGTAGTAACCTCTCGACCAGCACACCCCAGTCCTGAAGGAAGATACAGTGTGAAACACAATTCACTGATCTAAAGTGCAAAAAGCTTTATTCCTAAGAACAAATGTTATTATTTGCGCAAGTCCTGATATGAAGTATATATGAATATGAAGATTATTTTTGTGTTGTAATATTAGCAGCTATTTCTGTAAGGGTATCAGATTTTAAGTAATGTGCTGTGGTCAAGCTTAGACACTTAAACTTTATTAATTATAACTTATTCACACAATGGAAAGAGGATTAACAGTACAGAAATAGAGATCTAATGTTACTGTAGCTGTTGCTCAGTGGGGGATTTACCTTACATGTTGATGTCAATTTAATTTTAAAAGTTATATAACACCATACACATTTCTGTAATTATATTAAATTATTTATTAAGTGAATGTTATTTTTTTATCATTTAAGTATTTATTAAATTTATACAATTATTATTCATTAATTAATGTTTACTGATGTCTGTACTCCCACCAAAATGTCACATCCTGATATCTGACTTTTGATAGTAAAATAGTTGATTGAAAGTGCAAATTAATATTGCAAAAACAGGATGGAAAAGTGATTTTGTGGACAAAGACCTATACACTAATTACAGATTTAATCAATTAAAGGTCCCGTTTTTCGTGTTTTTTTTTAAGCTTTGATTGTGTTTATAGTGTGCAATATAACATGTGTTCATGTTTCGCGTGTAAAAAAACACAGTATTTTTCACATAATTTACTTATCTGTATACCGCTGTTTCCACTGTCATAAAAACGGGCTGATGACTTCCTTGTTCTATGAAGTCCCTCCTTCAGAAATACGTAACGAGTTCTGATTGTGCCAGCGGTTCCTGTGTTGTGATTCGACAGCAGCTTATCGCTCCTTGCCCAGAAAGGTCACGCCTCTTACCATAATGTGGAGATGCACGCGCTCAGTGTTATTGTAAACATGTCTTTAATTTTACCCTATCAATTTGAGCCGGAATCAGACCCGGTGATTGGACTGCGGGATGAAATTAACAGCGTTTCGACGACATGGCGACAAACACACTCTACAAATGCAACTCTTGTGTATTCCTGTGGGCGGAGGTTAGTCAAAAAACTGTTTTAGTGACGTCATTAAAGAAGGAAGTAGAGGGATGTAGTCCAAACTGGACGTTCGATGTAGGCGACTTCTGTTAAATAAAATATCTCGCTTGGCATTGAACTTTGAGCTTTAAAATTTTACAGATTTTATTTATACTCTAACAACAACATTACACACTAACTAAAGTTTGAAACATGGGATCACGAAGTAATAAAGATAATATATATATAAATAAGATATTTATAGTATAGGTATAAAAACATTTTAGTAGGCCTAATGAAAGTAAATGAGAAATAATGCAAAGGAAAGTAAATTTTCTGAAATGTTGTGCTTTCTTGCGCTTGAATGTTAATATGGCCCTCCTATGAGGTGTCAATCACAGAAATGGCCCCCCGCCAATTTGAGTTTGAGACAGGATTAGACCTTAGTTCAATTAGGACATTTAAGTAGCTTTTATAAACATGTCTTAGGAAAAACATTACTGGTGTGCATCTTGAGACAAAACAATGGCACTGACATATTTTAGGATATGCCAGATCAAGATGCTTAAAACAGCTCAAACATGCATTTTAGTCTAGGACTAGGCTTTAGCCTTGTCTGTGAACCCAGAGGAATATGTTTTGTTTTAAAACATTTTCAAGAGCGAAATAAAAAAACGCCTTAAATATTCATAATAAATTGACAGGTTTTTTGTAGCAGTCACCTGAAACAAGCAAACATATCAATATCCACTCAAACAAAAGTATTTAAAGGGGATCTATTATGCCCCTTTTACAAGATGTAATATAAGTCTCTGGTGTTACCAAAATGTGTCTGTAAAGTTTCACCTCAAAATACCCCACAGATCATTTATTATAGCTTGTCAAATTCACCCTTACTTGGGAGTGAGCAAAAACACGCCGTTTTTGTGTGTGTCCCTTTAAATGCAAATGAGCTGCTGCTCCCGGCTGATTTCCAAAAGAGGGTGGAGCTTTAACAGCTTGTGCTTTGGTTGCTCAACAACAACAAAGCTGGTGAATCTTACACAGCCAAAATGAGGATTGTCAGTAACAGTGATCAACTTTACATTGTTCAAACTGGAGTTGGACACTGATGGAGAGACTCCTTCGTTTGTGAAGCAGTCCGGCGTAAAATGGCGGCATGGCAACAGCAACTCTTCCTCTTCTCTAAAGCAGCCAAACATGGCTGCTAAGATGTTGTTTATGCTCTAACAGCAACATTACACACTAACTAAAGTTAAAAAAGTGAAATCATAATCAACCCCCGCTTAAAAATATTTAAAATTTATCAGTTATATCAGTTATGACATTTACTCATTGTATTGTGGGGGAAAAAAATAATTAATACATTTCCCATCTTGAAAAAAAACAAAAACAAAAAAACCCCAGTGAATTTAATATTTTAACCAATATATTAAAGTGTAAATATTAAATATATACATGCTGATTCATAACGCTCTGAAGCTTCATGAAGCAGTGTTTTGAAATTGGCCATCACTTTATAAGTCGTTATTTTGTTTTTTTTTGTTGCACCAAAAATTTTCTTGTCGCTTTATAATATTAATATTGAGCCACTGTACTCACATGAACTGATTTAAATATGTTTTTAGTACCTTTATGGATCTTGAGAGAGGAAATATCATTGCTCCATATGGAGGCCTCACTGAGCCATCGGATTTCAACTAAAATATCTTAATTTGTGTTCTGAAGATTAATGAAGGTCTTACGGGTGTGGAAAGGCATGAGGGTGAGTAATAAATGACAGAATTTTCATTTTTGGGTGAACTAACCCTTTAAGGTACATGTGATTTATTTTAACTGTGAACTTAAACCTTGGAAGCCAAATATTTATTGAAAAGTCTAGTGATCTCTTACCTTGGCTTTCTGTTCAAACTGTTTGCATTCATGTAGTAAGTCCTCATTTTCTGACAGAGATGAACCCAGCTGACTGTTTTCCAAGAGCAAAGTAGTCTTTTCCTTAAACCATTGTGTTACCTGTTTAAAAGACGCAACACTGTGAGAAATGTGAGACCTCAAGTGAAAATGCATATACTTTGCATTTTTACAATTTACTTTTATTTATACAAAATTATAATTACAAATGATCAGCATGAAAAAAAATAGATCAAAGTAGAAAAATGTCATATTTTATTATTTGGTATGTCTTTAATGACAACAGTATAGATCTGACATGAATAAACCCTGATGATCATGTTTTCCAGCATGATTCGTGTATGTTCTAAAAAGCTTCAAAGGAAGAAAAACATCTGACTGTCAGGCTTTTTTCCCCTTCAATTATTTTTTATTTGATAATCTTTATTATTATTTGAGTCACAGTGGTTCAATTCAGCAGTTTACATTTAATAATTCAGAATTTTACATTTTTTATTATTTTAAATGTAACATTGTTATTCAAAACATTAGTGAAAGCAGTAAGAGGTTTTCCAAAGGGATCATATCAAACACAAGCATGTGCCCTGTCCCCTCTCAGCATGTTAAGTATGCTGGCCAGTTATTTTAGTTCAACATTTTTAAAAGGCAGCCGGTCATCAGCGTGTTTTTGCAGAGTGCCTTTGAGCATACTTGAATAACCTTTACCATGTGAGAGTTTGTACAATCTAAAGTGAACACACAAAAAGCCACTTATGAAAATTATGACTTTCACTTTAGCAATATTCATCATATCACATTCATTACCAAGCTATTCATTGCACAATGGCAGTAAGGTTACTTATAGGCTTCAGTGAAATACTTGATGTGGAACTCATATTGTGGTGACAGATTTTTTCAGGATTGTGACTGGTTTCTGGAGAACCCTTTATGGAGCACAGGCAGACATTTTCTGCTATAATTTTATCCTGTTGTCATGTGGTCAATATCTTAAAGAAGCAATCAATAAATGTAGTAAATGAAAATGAACAGAAAATGAAAATGTTTCCAAGCCGATTACTGAAAAATAGGTAGGAGTGCCTCTTATATTCTTCTATTGCAAGTCCCAGTGCAGCTGATTGCTTATTTTCTTTTACAGATTTTTTTTTTTTTTTTTTTTTTTTTTTACTTAACTTGAGATGCAATATGAATTAAAGCTGCAAGCAGCGATGAAAGGGTCCTCGCACCTGGGCTCACCGCCACCCGGTGGCCTTAGGAAAACTGAACGGTGGGCAATATTCATTTAAGCAGATAAATAGAGGAGAAATATGGCATGGTCATTTTGATGCACCACACTTCTTGCTGCCAGCAGGTGGCGCTTTGACTATAACTGAATATTGCCATGTTGATGTCTTCAGGCCAGGACTATTATCAAACGTGAAGTTTGGAGCAAATCGGACATTGTATGCCCAAGTTACCACAACTTCCTGTAAATCGCATATATTAGCACTTAGCCTAGTGTTGCATGATTTGACGTGTTTCTAACATTTTTGGTACTTTGTGGCATATTTAATTGTGTTCTGGGAGTGAATTACAGTGTAAAGCATGACATTTTCTGTTGCCAGCAGGTGGCGCTATGACTAACTGAATATTGGCATATAGATGTCTTCAGGCCAGGACTCTTATCACACATGAAGTTTGGGGCAGATCAGACAGTTACAACAGCTTCCTCTTTCATGGCGAAACATCAGACTTTGTCAGGCCGCCACGTCAATGAAAACTCAAGATCTTAGCAAGTTAACATTACTAAGGCCTTAAGATTAGACAGACCAAATATTATGTTCATCTGGTTAAATGTCAATGACGAGTTAATCACAGTGTAAAACATGACATTTCCTGTTGCCCACAGGTGGTGCTATGAGTGTAACTGAATATGGCCATGTAGATGTCTTCAGGCCAGGACTTTAATAAAACGTGAAATTTGGGGCAGATCGGATACTGTATGCCCGAGTTACAACAACTTCATGTTTCATGGCGCAACATCAAACTTTATCAGGCCACCATAGTCACGCCCTTCAGTGAAAACTCTAGGAGGAGTTTGTTAAAGTAAAATGTGTGGAAATGTCAAAATCTGCCAACATTTTGTTTGCAGAGAAAATTCAAAACTATCTCACTTCCTGTTGAGTTTTCAGATTTCGCACCCATGGGCTTTTTTTGTAGGTATTGGGCTGTTACATCTATCTACTGAATGTCATACCTGTACGTGAAACGTAGCGCTTAATTGAAATTTTGTAGGTGGCGCAATTGAGCCATTTTGCCACACCTAATTCTGAAACCCATATCAGGTGTAAATTTTCACCACTTCTGATGCATGTGCAAAGTTTCATGAGTTTGAGCATGTTTAGGCCCTTAAAAATGCGATTCATCTCGGAGATGAGGAAGAATTGACCGAGCAATTACAATAGGGTCCTCACACCATCGGTGCTCGGGCCCTAATAAAAAACACTTTGTTTTCTGGCAGAGTGACTTACCTCCTGTTCCCGTTGCTCCCATTGGCAAATGCGGGAGATTTTTTCCAGCTCATGCTGCTGTTGTCTCATGCAAAGGTCCACTTGCCTGCGTCTGTCCTGCAGAATCTCCATTAGACCTTCAACCTTTCCAAAGCTGCTCCAGGCCCCATGAGAAGCTCTGCCATACTGCAGGGCCTTCTCGGACTGGAAGTCCTTCAAAAATTCCAGCAACTCACGACTCTTATTCAACACCAGCATTGACTTCTCTAACATCCCTGAGGATAGAGCACAAGCTTTGTAATATATTGGTGTGTTTTTACTCTACAGTGTCTATGACAGATGACAAAAAGCTCTATGCACACTTATTTTGACGTTCATACAGTATGTGCATGGCTCCTATGATGATGATCTCATTATAGTGTTTTTTACTGTCAATCTAACAAAACTTCCCCTACCGATTTTGCTCTTGTTGCTAGGGTGTTGAGTGCATCATTATGGTGGTTGCTATGGTGTTTGGGTTGCTGTGAGTTACAAGGGTGCTCAGAATGGGGCCTATGGTTACTTAGTTTGAATGACAGACAGACAGACAGACACAGCTGGAGAACAAACATTCTTACCTCTTTTAATACTGCTGTGTCTCTGAAGCAATTCATTCATGTTGTCTGCAGTGGTCGACTTCCGGCCAACACTCTGAAACCCCTCAGCTTCATCTATCCTGATGGCAAACTACAATCCAAAAAGATTTTATATTGTTATGAAATATTATTACTGTTTAAAATAATTGTATTAATATATTTTAAAATGTAATTTATTCATGTAATCCTTCAGAAATCATTCTAATCCTAAAACATTTCTTATTATTATCAATGTTGAAAATTATGTACTGCTTAATATTTTCAGTGGAAACCATAACATTCACTTAGAAAATGTTTTAATTCACTTAAAAAAAAACATAACATTTCACTTAAAAAATGTTAAGTGAAAAAAATATGAATGTATTGTATGCAACAAGAACTGTACACAACAACAAACACGCGACCTGTGTATAGTCCAGGTTATATGTGAAAATATTGTTCACTTTTTCATAAAAGCATGAAATTTGGTACACTTGTTCAGTTTGAGGCCCAGAACATTTTCAGAAATGGAGCCATCGCAAAAACGCCTCGTGGTCGCCATGGCATAATACATAATTTGGTTATGGTGAAAAGTAAAATGGTCGCCATGGCAACCACGAGGCGTTTTTGTGATGGCTGCATTTGTGAAAATGTTCAGGGCCCCAAACTGTACAAGTGTACCAAGTTTCATGCTTTTATGAAAAAGTGAACATTTCATCTCAAATTTTGCACGTATCACTCTGTAGCCAAATTACTCTCATGAGCTTTTTTTTTTTTTAATTCATCTGTCTAAAATACTTGAATCATTGGTTTGAATCAAACTGTTGTTTGATTAATATTATAGCCATGTCTGACTAAAAATGAAGAAAAATGTATCTATAGGTTTATAAGATCCGTGTTACTGAATGGTTGCTCACGTCACATGAGTTTTGCTGTGGTACTTTCATAAATACAAATATCAAAATAGTACTGTTTTTATGGTTTGCATAGAATCAAAATATTGATGTGGAGTTCCTACTAAATCAATTGTTAATGGAATTACCATGGAACAACAATTGTAAAATCCCTTTTGATCTCTGAGAAAGAATGATATCTGAGATCTGGTATGTGACATTTCTTTCAACATCTGCTTGGAAACAGTGTGTGTACTCTGCACGACCAGTTTCTGGTGAATGACAACTCCATCACGTTACATAAATGATAGCAGCAACCTTCAGCGAATGAATGCAGTTGACTATGTACATCATCATAACAGTAATTTAGCAGGAAGCAAGTATGTTGAAATGTTAGCAGCAAAACAAATATTGTTCTGAAACAAGCGCAACATTTGTTATCTGCTTGAGTTTACTTGCAAAACCACCGCCTTCGACTTCATTCAAAACATCCCCATGTGACCTTGATGAGTCATCTTCTTTTATCTAGAATATATAACTGAAGCAGATATCAAAGTGATGTGACTAAGTTGCTTCAGATCGCTGAAGATACAGAGAAACAGCTGTTCACCATAAAAAAACAAAAACAAATATACAACATTGCATGTTCAATATCAAATTACGCCATGGTTTCCAACTTCAAAGCTGTAAAAACAAAAACCATCATTGTTTTGTACAGTACAAAGTGTGTTGTACTCCCTGCGGAATGTTTAACCATCAGAGACCGAGCTTTTTGTTTTTCTTTAAATTGTTTTTAAAAGCTGCTGGTTATGAAAATAATGTTACTTATTGTTTGGAAAATGTTGCAAAATTATCACAATGGGCTTTAAAGTTACAACATTTCACTGTTGTTATACCCAGTGCCCCCTATAGTTACTTGGACACTTAAGGACACATTTCTCTTTGCATTTTCTGCTTAAAAAAAACAAAAAAACATCTTAAACATGCATAAGCTGCTTTGCTTGTCTTAACTGGTCTTTTAAACAGCTCGTAAACAGCTCTGTACAGACTTCCGAAGGGTCCCAGCAAGTGGATGGTTTATTTTAATGGCATCCCGAATCGCATCTGAGGATTATGTTTGTTCAGAGCATTTTGTTTTGTGAACGAGTCACAGTCTAATGGAGAGTTTGCAAAGAAACTTTTGTAGACAGATCAGGCAGCAAACTGTACAGGATCTGACAGCAGCTTCATCACAAACTAGCCAACATTACCTCCAGAGCACACTCAAAGAAATGGCAAGCCAAGATCAGGAGGGATCTCCTCTTCTCCAGCTGGGTCACCAGTGTTTTCCAAGCCTCGCTGAGAGAGACAGCCATTGCCTCATACACCAGCCCCTCTCCTTCCTTCTGAGCTGCTGTTTTATCTGCCTCCTCCAGCAAAGCCCACACACCTCCTTCATTTTTCTGTTCAATTGAAATTCAATTATTAGACATAACACAGTTCTCTAGCATATTAAGTGTACACAGCTTTTTCTTTTATTTAAACTGTAAACAAGCAGCAGCTCCCATGCTGATTAGACACGTCTGGTGGGCAGATACACATATGCACATGATGAAATATTCAGTAACGTGCAATGCCGTTTTAACTGTGGTAGAGGATTTTTTTTGTTTTGATTAAAGGCTGTACTCTCCGTTCTGGGTCTGTAGTTACTTTTGGTCAGATAGCAGCTCTGATGTTCACCAAAAAAATTTGGAACAGTCTGACATTTTTTTCACTTTCAAATATAGCACAGATATGCTTCTAGCATATAACTGTATGTTCAAATCAACATTTTTAAGGCAGTTCAAAGCAGCAAGGAACTCTCCTTGTAAGGTCTGAAAGCATCGCTTTGTGGCATATGACAGATGTAATGCCAGCTATTTGAATTTGGCAATATAAAGGTGTACAAAATGAAATGGTACACAGAATGTTTAACATCTGTTATTAATTTATGTTCATTAAATCCTTGATTTTTACCTTCCAAATATCTTTATAATTCACCTTCAAAACATTCATCATGAATGGAATCATCCCACTGAAAAGAGCCGATTTATAACAATCATATTTCAAAGGCTCAAAAGAAACATTAAAGGAAATTAAGTGGTGGGTCTTAAATCGGCATTAAAGTTCAGGAGCTATAATGATGCCTCCAACAACGGCAACAAAAAACCTCAGTGGAAATGCCGTTAATCATCTCCACATGCTTCTGTGAGGAAGACATTGGGCTTAAGATAAGGGCCCCGAAAGAACAGAAAACTATACAAATACATGCAGCCAAACAAACACACTATTATACAACACAAAACTGTACTATATTATAGCTTGTTTTAAGTTGCTAAACCAACTTCATAATGGTTTTAACACTGTAATGGTTTTAACACAATATTGAATGAGTTCACATGCTATATATATATATATATTATACACACACAGTTGTGGGCAGAATCCTTTTGACCTTTAATTCATAAAATTAGCAAAAATATAACCTTTCAATGAAGAAAAAGAATTGAAAGTGGGGGGAAACTCACATTATGAAATAAATGTTTTCTCCAAAACACATTGGCCACAATTATTGGCACCCCTAGAATTTTTTAGGAGTAAAATATCTCTGAAGTATATTCCCATTCATATTTACATTTTCTTTTAGCACACCAGGGTGATCATGAACATGAAATTGTCCAGCCATGACTTCCTGTTCCCAAAAGTATAAACATGAGGAAACACAAAGGCCAAATTCCTGTAATCATTCTTCACAATGATTAAGACCAAAGAATATAGTTCTGATGTGCAGCAAAAGATTGTTGAGCTTCACAAAATAGAAAGTGGCTGTAAGAAAATAGCTAAAGCATTGAAAATCCCCATTTCCACCATCAGGGCAATAATTAAGAAGTTCCAATCAAAAAAAAAAAGATGTTACAAATCTGCCTGGAAGAGAACGTGTGTCTAAATCGTCTTAATGCGTGGTGAGGAGGAAAGTTTGAGTGGACAAAGACTCTCAAAGGATCACAACTGGAGAATTGCAGAGATTAGTTGAGTCTTGAGTCTCAGAAAGCCTAAAAAAATGATCAAACAGCACCTACATCCCCACAAGTTGTTCAGGAGGGTTTAAAGAAAAATCCTCCTCGCTAATCCAAAAACAATCTCAAGCATATTCAGTTGTCAGACACGACGGGAACTTCAAACGGGACCAGCTTCTATGGTCAGATGAAACTAGAAAAAAGAGCTTTTTAGCAGCAAACCCACCAGATGGGTTTGGTGCACACATGGATAAAAAGTACCCCATGCCCACGGTTAAATATACTGCTGGATCTTTAATGTTGTGGGCCTATTTTTCTGCTGGAGGTCCTGGACATCTTGTTCAGATACATGGCATCATGGATTCTATCAAATACCAACAGATAAAAAAATCAAAACCTGACCGCTAGAAATCCAGTAATAGGCCGTGGTTGGATCTTCCATCAGGACAATGATCCAAAACAAACATTAAAAAAAAAAAAAACACAAAAATGTGTCACTGAGCACAAAATGAAGCTTCTGCCATGGCCATCCCAGTCCCCTGACCTGAACCCTAAAGAAAATGAGTGAACTGAAGAGAAGAAGCACCAACATGGAGCTGGAATCTGAAGGATCTGGAGAGATTCTGTATGAAGGAATGATCTCTGATCTCTTGTCAGGTGTTCTCCAAACTCATCAGGCATTATAGGTGAAGACTCAGAGCTGTTTTCTTGGCAAAATGAGGTTGCATATTTATGTATATATAAATTATACACAAACAATTTACACTACTGTTTAAAAGCTTGGGAGGTTTAAGAAAGAAGTATCTTATTCTCACTTAAGCTACATTTATTTGATTAAAAATACAGTAATACATAAAAATTGTGCTTTAAGATAAAAAAAAAAAAAAAAAAATGTATTTTGTGTTGGTACAGCAGGGATTACCTTAAGTTTGGCAAGGAGCTGCTCATGTTCCTCAAGAAGCTTTTTGGTCTCATCCTGGTTGCTTCCAATCTCCAAGAGGTTGGGTTGTGCTTCAATCAGTTGTAGATGCACCAGCTCCCCACACTTTAAACAAACACACACACACACACACACACACACACACACACACACACACACGGAAGTGTTAATGTTTAGTTGAGCTTCTGCACATGTACCTCTTGTATCCACGTGGCCCCAAGTGCATTTCACAGACTGTAAACAAAACTAGTCCTCCAGTGGCCCCTGGCCAAAGCACAGTTCGATTTTAATGCCAAGCCCCCTCAGTGAATTCTCATTCGATCTATTGCTAGTCCCAATGCAAACACTGGCATGTAAATTGCGCTAATCTTAAATTTGCATTGAAAGCCATTCTGAGAGTAAATGAAATGTGGATCTTCCACAGCTGCCACAGCCTATCATGTTTGTTAAACAAATGCAAAAAATACAGTTTAAGGTATGTGGACTGATGGCTAATTATCAGCTCTGTATACATTAAAGCACCCCATTATGCTATTTTAAACGTTCCTAATTTTGTTTTGGAGGTCTTCTACAATAAGTTTACATACATCCAAGGTAAAAAAAACTATAGGATTCTTTAGGATTCAGTCTCTCTAAACTCATCCTTTCCGAGAGCTTGGTTTGGTCAGATGGCCCAGTCTGTTGTGACTGGTCTACCGCTTACAGCGTGTGCTGGAAACAAAAAACACACTTTCATATCTGAATTTCAGCCACAGAGGCTTCCTGAGCACTTGTATACACAGTGATAAGAACAGTAACAATGGCGTCGGTTTTACCCTATCCATTCCAGCGTGAGTCCTCATCCTTGCATGCAAAGTGGATCCGCAGAGCAGAAAACAATGTCTTCTCGACATGTCGACAACATGACATGATGTTGCTACGACATGTTTGCTTCTCAGCTACAACTACAGTTTTTGAGGGCGGGTAAAATTACTAAGTAGACATTGTTCATGGGCAGGGCAGCCATTGTAGCCACTAAGCCAATTTGCTACAAACCTACAATGCACAACATAAATGAGTACACCCTCTCTGAAACTTCTGGAAGTCAGCAATTACTCAATTACCTAGAAGACATGTTAGGGTTCTTTAGAGATATAATGTTCCAGCAAGTCTGCTTAATCAATTACCAAAGAAGCATGTCAAAATTATTCAGGAAAATAAGATTTTCTGATAAAATGTTGTGTAGCAAAAATGAGTACACCCTCCTAAAAGTTACTAAATAAGTCAACTAGGGTGCTTAAAGCCACTGCCCCTTGAGGTTTCACCTGCACAGTTCTTACTAGCTAGCTCCATTTTTTGTGCACCAAAAAACAAAATAACGAATTTATTCAACAATATCTAGTGATGGACGATTTCAAAACACTGCTTCACGAAGCTTCTAAGCTTCACGAATCTTTTGTTTCGAAACAGTGGTTCATAACATTAATGCTGAACCACTGTAGTCACATGAACTGTTTTAAATATGTCTTTAGTAGATTTCTGGGCATTTAAAAAGAGTTAATTATCTTTCTGGCAATGGAGGCCTCACTGAGCCATCGGTTTTTTCAAAAATATCTTAATTTGTGTTCTGTAGAAGAATGAAGGTCTTACGGTTGTAGAACGACATGAGGGTGAATAATTAATGCATTTTCATTTTTGGGTGAACTAACCCTTTAAGGCCGCACACAGGGTATTGCAGACGATAGTGGTGGTCTTTTAAACACGATTACAACACACCATTAACAGCTTTGTGTATGAAGAACCAGCCATATTTTAAAAAAAGGTGAATACTTTTTTTTTTTTTACAATAATGTCAAACCTGCTGCAACACTGGTGGAGGGAAGATGTGAAGACTTGGAATGACTTCAAATGACTCTAGAAGACTTGGAAGAAAACAAGAATGGTATGGACTACTTTCTTTCTTTCTTTCTTTTTTTTTTTTTTTTTTTTTAGCTTTTTGGGCCATAACACAGACATATTAACAGCATGGAAGTAAAGAGAAGTAAAAGTATTAATTTTGGAATGAACTATTACTTGAAACAATAGCAGGAAGACTAGAGTGTCCTTCTAAAAAGCACGCATTAGACAATAACAAGACAGGAGGATGGATGGCCACAGAGAATCACTATGAATAATTCAGGCCATCAGTAGTCTGGACCATCACAGAGCTCTGTGTTTTTCTCACAGCTGTTTTTGTCTTTCCATTAAGTCACTATGTCAGGTATTTTGGAAAATTCACAGTGCATGGAATTCTCTCACAGAAAAACAAAAGGTTTTATTGATAGACCGAGCCAAAAGTCTGTTAAATAACCCAAGCTGTCTGCTCATGACATCACTGATGAGAGCAGTTTCCTTTCCATGTTTGTAGAGCTTTAGACAAATCAATGAAGATCTCACTATGAGTTCACATCACCTGCAGCTACTGCTATGCTGTATTTTTAATTTAAAGATTTTTAATATTTCTCCCAAAAATGTAAATTCAGTCCTCATAAACTTCCACTGTATGGAAAAGAGCAGCTGGGCAGTGTTGTTATTAACTAAAACTACAACTAATAAAAACTGGATTGTTTTTGGTAATCAAACATAAATAGAAATGTATTCAAAACTAACTGAAATAAATAAATTGAAGAACTAAAATTTACAAAAATCACAAAAAAAGTAAAAAACATAAAATAATAAAAATAATAATATACTACAATAGTATATAAAAATACTAAAATAACACTGCAGCTGAGACATTCTGCTGAATCTCTTCTTTTGTGTTCCACAGAAGAAAGTCATACTAATTTAGAACAACATATGGGTGAGTAAATTATGATTTAACTTTAATATTTGAGAGAACTATCCTATATACATACTACCGATCATACAGTACAAGTCAACCTTAATCACCCAAGAATGTTATTATTAACTGCACAATGATCGTTGGAAAGAGTTATAACTGTGCATACCACATTACCGGTTACAAAACAGTATCAAGTTAATAAGACGCAATTCATATATTCACACTACAGAAAGTCTTTGCATTGTAAAGCAGAATAGTTCAAACTGAAATACCTTGAGCACTGCAACAACAATCTGTGCGTCTCCAGCCTGTACGGCCACGGTGCTGATTGTGGTTGTGGAAGGCTGACCTCCAGCATCACCTTCAGTGGACATTGTGGACAATCTCCCCTTGAGTCCACACGTCCAAGAATCAGAAAGGTCAGAACAAAGCTCAGCAC